>NW_026251767.1:0-251346 GCF_025024155.1 Gamsiella multidivaricata
GGTACTTGTCCACCTGAGTACAACACAGTATGGACTGGACGCTGTGCTAAATCGTGGATAGAGAAGGGACCTTTTGTGCAATGCAGAGCAACATCAAAGTTTGACGTTCCATATTGGTTCGGCAGGAAACCTCTCTGTACAACTTCTGATGTTAATATTGTGACAACCACGACAATAGTGTTTTTAACGGTGTGGTTCTGTATGGTTCTTGTGGCGTTTGACGTTGCCGCAATTTAGCTCATTAAAATAATTTAATCTCAAGTATGCTGTGTTGCTATTAGTGTAGAAAGGCTTTTTTGAACTATGGTCTTGGAGGAGCAGGGAGAGCGGCCTATGTTCTCAATAACGAATCGGAAGCAACATTGAGAAAATTTCTCCAAAGGTCCTTATCGTAAGGAATTAAAAATTGTCTTAACTCCACAGCAGGATCGACCGTCCAATAGATCCAAATATTATTCGCGAGTACACCCTGTCTAAGAACCATTGAGTCGCCATATGCCCCTTTCAGTGTCACTCGCTTCTCACCCCCAGGCATGTTAGCAACGTCTACGCTCGTAATGTAGTTGTGATTATCGAAAGGCTTCAATTCCATGAGGGTTTGAAGTTTCTGGAAGGCATAAAAGAGCTCCTCCGCAGTGGATCCCCTAAAAATTAGATGTAAATACCAAACAACTTGTTGGACAGAATAACTCACAATACAACAACAAAAGATCTCTTACCTGTTTTGCCTAGATGACATAGCTGAAATAGATGTTTCGTCGATTGTGTGGAAGTTCTCAAACGCCTGAAAGCAGTTTTATAGACTATTAAGATCGTTTTGCATATCGTACTCAAAACCTACAACATGGGAATTTGCCGCCACATTTGCCCACATCGACTCGCATTTCTTCTCCGCGGAATTATATTCGAAGTCATTAGAAAGAAAACTTGGATGGAGTTATTGATTGCATCCTCGCGTACGTAATATATTAGAAAGTATGCTTATTTCTGGGAGGGGCTTCAGGTCTTTACCACCTAGAGCGATATTGAAAAATTCATTCCATACCGCCTTGTCATAAGGAATCATGAAAGAAACCGACCTTTCCTTTGACTCTGGGTTCCATACTATCCATAAATGATGAATAAATACACCTTTTCTAAGAACTAAAGAGCCACCTTGTGCTCGGTATAGAGTCACTGTCTGCTCGCCCCCAGGAACATAACAGGCATCTACACTAGAGAGCTCCTGAAAGTCGTCGAAAGATCTATACTCCTCAACGTTCAGTTTTTGAAAGGCATTAAACACCTTCTGCGCAGACGATAACCTAGAAGAGGCAACAATGATTATTGAATATAGAAGCCCCGGTATTCAGAATTAAACAGTAAAGATTAATACCTAGATGACATTATTTCAGAGATAGTTCTCTCTTTGATTGATGTTAGCATTCACTTTATAGACAACTCAAAGCGAAGATGCTCTATCACACATCATTCAGTTGCGGATCAAAAGGATACAACCGATAAACGCCTCACTCACCCACATTGAGCCGCATTTTCTCTCTTGGAACTTTAATTCGTTTTCTATTCATGCACTATGTAACCTCTCTTGTTTAAAGGCACTCTATGTCCTTTGCTTTGTAGTGCATCGGCAAGTGCCTTGCTTTCATTATCCCTGTTCCTTTTCCAAAAAAAATCGTAAGTTTGCTCATAACAGCTTGATACTTCGGACTGTTTGATAACTTATGCACCTTGCGATGCGGTCTTCTGCCTCCTCTCAACCTTGACAACAGAAAATTTTCAAGTACTCGTTTGGTGCGCGGAAAATTTCCAAACAAATCGCCACCCAATTTCTTCGACTTCCGGTCAAGGATTGTTCTCTGAAATACTTTTACACACTGTCCATACGCTAATCGAAGAAGTATAATCAATTTGTCATTGGAATCGTCTTGACACCACTGAGACCTTTTCAAAAAGTTGTTTTCATACTCTTCCAGCACAATCTTGTTATCAAACTCAGAGTCACTGACAGCCAGATGGTCCTGAAAAATTGAAATACTGCGTTTTCGGCCATTAAAACGAGGATCTTCTTGGAAATACACGACAACACGCGTGTACGAAAGTAACACATCGTTCGCAGGTTTTAAAGTGACTTTCTCTATGACTTCAAATTCATCATACGCTCGATATCGAAAAAGTGCCTGAATCTCGTCAATGGCGTGATACAGCTGAGAAAATCTATTATGAGACGAAAATCTTGCTCAAAATCAGCTACTGCAACAGGAACAGCTCAGACGCGATCAAGCCGATAATATGAAGAATGATCATGCCGACAACGATGGCGAGCGATCAACCTTGATAGCACCGTAGCTACAACATCTCTCAACCTGTATTTATAGCCCGTAGCCTACTCGTATAAACCTGAGTCATTTTCCACCTCTTATTCACGCCTTACAGCTATTGCAGCTACACAAACAAATGAATCTGTGCTGTGTAATCAATTCCTTACACTTTCTTCAATTCTGGAGCTACAGAATTCAGTCTCGGGTCTTGATGCATGGTATGAATTGCCATTTTTCGTATGATCCTGTAGTGTGTTAAAATGAGAGAATTTGTCCATAATCCAATGGTCATCAACATAGGGATTGCTTATTTATATTGAACAACACCTTTGCATGAATATGCCACTCTTCATTTTGCGGCTCAATTGCGGCTCAGGATACATCAAAAACTGAAACTAACTTGTGAAAAGTTGGACTTTTATTCTAATTCAACAATAAACTTGGTTGGAATTCGCCGACTCTAAGAAGTATCATTGTCGCTACGCTTTAGGTACTTGTTATCGAATGTTTTGACGATAGCGCGCTATGCTGTTCTATCGATTCTTCCAAGAGTGGTACTACGCTTCGCAAAGCTAGGACCACTGTCACTTCGCACACCGAGATGAAGGCCGCGCTTCTCAAAGCCAGGATCACTGTCACTTCGCGGACCGAGGTGAAGGCCGCGCTTAAAGAATTCAGCGTCGTGATGAGCGTCCAAGATGTCATCGGACTTAGTACCAGACGGAGCAGTCAGACCATCTGGGGCTGCTGGGGCTGCTGGGGCTGCTAAAACGGCAGCAACTCCAAAGAGTGCAATCATTGGCAGGGTGGAAATAAACTTCATAATGGGAATTTTGTTTTTCTAGACTTGAGGAATTCGAGCTTTGAGATACTCCCCATGACACTCCTCAGGACGCCTTATATAGACTTAATTTCTGCATTCACAAATCAAAGAGGTGTTTTGCGGCTCAATGCGTGCCATAATTTTATTTCATCTGAAAACATCTTTCCACCACGGTTTCGTTCATCCGGCCAAGAAATTAATATCGAAGGTTACATTGACTTTGCAAGATTGCATTCTCAGATATTGTTCTCTTCTTTTCGTTTATGTAATAGTAATGTAACTTCCAACCTACACAAAAAAGCTCAAGATCTGCGAGTCTTCTATCACTGGGTGCAAGACAGATAGATTTCCGAAATGCCTTTTTCTCATTGAAATATCTCTCAAAGAGAACATTTCCTTCACGAACTTGAAATATTGCTATTTTTATCGCGCTACCGAAACGCACCTCGATGAAAACCGAGCTCATTTGACTCCTATCGACAAACGCATAAAAGTATTCATAGCCTCTGACATCAAAACCACGATGGAAGAGAGTGAACGCTCCAAGCGTTTCTTCAAATTTTCTCAAAATCTGTATTATGCGACTGTAGCTTTCGTGACTATTTGGCAAAAGCGTTAAACGTTCAGTACATGGTAAAAAAACCCTGGAAGCAGGGAGGCAATGTAGGTTAAGGGTAATCGCCGCTGGCACTTAGATTTCGAAAGACACACCGACGCTTTGGGGCCGGACGAAAACAGTGTCTGGCCGAAAAAAAGTGTCTGGACGAAAAAAAGTGTCCATACGAATATCCACATGCAAGAGGCGTTGTATCTCTGGGGTGGGATTGGGGCGATGTCCCACAGCTGTCCGCCAAGGCCGCTAAGCGTTGGTGTGTCTTTTGAAATCAAAGAGCCAGCGGCGACTACCCTAAACCTAGAGGGCCTCCCAGACAAAACAAAAAAAAAAGGAAAAATAAACTGATACTTACAGCTCACGTATTGAATGAAGAGGCATAGACATCTTCAACAACTTTTTCCTTGGTCGGAAATCCCGGTTAAATACATTTAGTAACAGATCTTTCCAAGTTGAAAGTTGCATGAAATGAAAGATTGTTATTTCTACTTGACAACCAAACCTTCTAATATATATAAGTAAAAAACTTCCGCGTCGCATGAACTGTGTCAATTTTTGGCTTCTACGCAATGTAAAAATTCGACCAAAAGTTATCAAAAACGGGCTTCTACACCGTGTAATTTCAAATTTCTTAATATTAATGCAGCACTGACGCGGTGTACAACCACATCACGGAATAATTGTACCAAGCGTGTTTTAACAGCGCGCAGTAACATCTACAATCTAGCACGCAGTAACATCCGCTGCCTCCTCCGAGAAGAAGGAACGCAAGGCCAAGTCTGAGGGTGGCAAGGGTCGCAAGAAGACTCGCTCCGAGACTTACTTCAACTGCCATCTTATATTAACAGCTTTATTTGTCTCTTCAAAAATGCAAGCTCCTTAAATTATTTCTCTTCATGCCACCACATGATAGAATATAGATTCAAAAATCGCAACATGAAAGGTAGATCTTCATGGTCTAATTCATTCGCCTTTTTCGCATACAGAAGTTCTTTTCCTTCCATTATTGCTAAGAGAGCTTTGGCATGAGACTTATCCCTAGAAGACAGCCTGAAAGAGATTCTGATCTCAATATCAGAAGCACAAAAGATCGAAATCGATTCTGCAATCCTAAAGGTCATAGACTTAAATACAACATTGACTTTTTCAACGTCTTCTTCACGCAGGATCAAGGTGTCGTGAGGGCTATCTGGATACGCTGACTTTAACCATCTCAAGGTAGAGAATATATGACGCCTCCTAGTCGTCGATTGAAAACATGTTAATAACAGACTCCAGACACAACCCGTTCGTTTTTTTTGTTTACTTACGGTAACTCTTTTTCTAAAGACATTATATGCAACAATGGTGGATTAAGAAACAAGAAACAAGAGCAAACGCTCCGTGCACCTTTATTAATCTTCCTAGAAGCAAACAGGCTTACAACATTTTGAGCCGCAAATTACTTCAAAACTCGCCTCAAATTCACAACATTTGCCACATCAGAATGGGACCTTAGTGAATGGCCGTTATTAGATAAATCTGACTGCACATTTTGGGACTTTCTTGATCACGACGCGGACACTATTACCAAACGCGGCGTGGGCTCAGCACGGTTACACAAGCACGCAATGCAATGCTGTTGGACACGAGCGCTGTTCTGCTGCACAACGCTACCAAATCATAGTTCAGAAAGAGAGAGAAATTCTCGAGAGGCATTCATTCTGGAGAGGCAATAGGCCATCTTATATCTACTTACAATAAAAGTACAATTCCTATTACATCAATCAATAATAGCTATTTTCAAATCTCTTAAATGCAGCCTCTATCTCCATGGCAGTGCCAATATCTTGTCTTGTGACCCTCCCCGATGCAACCGCCTCCTTACTTATTTGTTTCTCCTCCAGAAGGCGTGAACAACGGTTACGGCCGTCTCTTGTGCAAAGATGCCTCATCAATGCATCCTTTCTGCAGAGTAGCTTGGTGCAAACTGTGCATGGAACACGTTCACCACAAGGAGCCACCTTCATATGTCTTTTGAGGTCTGGATGTCTTGTAAATGACTTGAAGCATTTTGCGCAGTGATACCTTAGTGACTTGACTGCATTCCCGCATCCGACTCGACTTAACTTGGATTGCGACGTACAATATGAAATACTACATCCACATAGCGATTGTGCACTTTCAATCTCTTCTTCCTGTGATGGACACTGAGATACACTCACAATTGGCTTAGCCGCATGATAACTCAAGTTGGAGTAACAAGGCAACAGCGGCGTTGGTGGGGGTGATCCTGCTTGCGTTACATGCATAACAGTACTTGTGCTACTCGGCGCATTGCTCGAATTCGACATCCAATCCTCCTTCCATTCTTCGACAACTGGACAGACAATCGAATTCTCATAAGGTTCCTCCACAATTGTAGGTGTAGGATCAACTTTTACAAGACTCTCATCTTGGATAGACCATTGTGGCAAGAGATTTCCTATCGCATATTCAATCCCCGACGGTAGCGATGGCAATGTCACTGGAAGAACGAATGCAGACGGATATGAAGTCCCAAAGCTGATATTCGTTTCAGTTCCTTGAAGAGATAGCTCAGAGCCCCAAAAGACTTTCGTGAACGACATGTCAGAGGCGACATCAGATTCAAAACTTATGAAATTTTTGACAAAGATTTCGCTTGATGATCCATCATTGCTTCCCATAATATCTGGACATAGCGCTATTTCAATTGCAGCATCCAGAGAGTGAGCAACATGAAGGACAGATATCGCAATCGTCGGGATAATTAAATGACTTACCAGGACTCTCTCCTGAATTTGGGCTTGTTTGAGGTATAACATCGAGTAGGCAATTAGCATAGACAGATTTATCTAATGACGGCCATTCACTGAGGTCCCATTCTGAGATATCTTCTAGATCAAGGAGATTCGTTATGTCCTGCAGCGACTTTCGCTCTTGGATAGACCGCGGTGTATGTTCAAAATGATTAAAAGAAAGAAATTGTGACATTTAAGGAACAGGAGGAAAGAATTAAGTGGCACAAATCCGATCGACACCGCCCACTTTAAATGCTGTCAACAACTGCAAGACAGAAAAACCAAATGCCAGTCATTTCAATAATACGGTTACGGTTTGATAACAATACCCGTTATAACGCCTCAACTTCACACAAGAAAAGAGCTTTTTGGATTTGAGCAAATCAAAACCATTTGCCTCCAAACCTAAAGCCTAACATAGACATCAACCAAGGACTTTTCGCGTTCAATAAAACTATGACCGAAGACAAAGAAGTCACGGACGCGTTCAACACAACTCTGACTGAAGACAAACAAGCTACGGATGAGTTCTACTTTACGGGACAGAAACTACACACTCGATTGTGTTAGAGGCTTGAACTTAGTCTTCTCACCTTCGTTCCGCGGAGAAGCCACCTGGTTTCTGCCAACATTCAAAATCTCTTGAACCAATGAAGTGCACAGACTTTTAAACCGTCGAGGCCGGTTCCTGAAAATACCAGTCACTGCAATCGCTATCGGCTTTACTTTGAACTTCTTCCGAGCGTCAACCGCCACAAATTCCCATGATGCCAGTTCCCAAGAACACACCTCAACTTCACGCTTACTGTATTTGAACAAATCTAAACCGTAAGCCTGACTCAAGACAAACAACACACGGACACGTTTACACACTCAATCGTGTCCGAGGCTTGAACTTAGTCTTCTCACCTTCGTTCCGCGGAGAAGCTACCTGGTTTCTGCCAACATTCAAAATCTCTTGAACCAATGAAGTGCACAGCAGACTTTAAAACCGTCGGGGCCGGTTCCTGAAAATGCCAATCGCGGCAATCGGCTTGACGGCTATTGGCTATACCGGATAGCGTTGCCGAATGAAATGACGGGTAAAGCCTATTATTCGACAACGCCAGGTACTCTATCTGTATGTATCTTTCTTTAATATATTCACATGAAATCCAGAAAAAAAAAACTGCTGCTCTGCTACAAAAGGGACTCTAGCCGGATCTCTTGATCTCTATCTACTTGCTAGAATAGGGCGGGTCAGGGCGGGACATCTAGAGTCCCTGGTGTTGTCGAATAATAGGCTTTATCCGTCATTACATTCGGCAACGCTATCCACTTTCTTTGCTAATGAGATATTTTATTTCCGATGAGACAGTTGACCAGGTGTGACGGAAAGGAAGAGTAGCGGGGAAGAGTAGCGCGAGAGAGTATCGCGGAAGAGTAGCGCGAGGGGTTGCGGGGAAGTGTTCCTATCAAACCTAAGCTCGGTTCGTGACAGCTCCTTTTATTTATCCTTTTACATTGCTTGATCGCCATCGTCATCAAGATCAATAGGATTTTGACTTGTACCGTTGGCTCCTCCTGACAACTTGGCGAAAGAACTATCCAAACCTTCAGTGGACTCGGCCTTCACTTCCTCTGTCTCATTCTTGATCTCTTTCTTGATCTCCTCGTCCTTGACATCTTCACTCTTGGGACGCTTTATATCTTTATCTGAAGTTCCATCGATTCCACGTTTACGGCTCTGTTGTTCCTCGTATGCATCCATAACACCTGAATAATCGGTGAGTTTCACTCTCTCCCTCAAGTTCCTTAACAACTTCTCGCCGTCCATAGCCTTCAACAACAAGTCAACGTCATTGGCATTCTTGTAGACGGACGCCCTTGGTACTTTTACAGCCTTGTTGTCCTCATTAGTAGGCCCCGCTGTCACCGGCTTAAAATTCCTCATCATCATAGTGGTAGTTTTAGTAAGACTACCACCATTATTCCTGTGAACAACGTGCCATTTACCTTGCACGTCAACATAGGATTTTTCTTCTAAATCCCCGAGCGCTGCAACCCTTTCCATACCGAGGTCGTATGAATTCCATACGAGTTGGTATATGGTTCCCTGGTACATTCCCTCAAGATGAAAGAAACCATGCTTATTCTCGTTCTCGAATGCTTTTCGAACAACTTGAAATATAATGGACCCTGCAGGAACATACGATTCCGAAGTCGAATAAACGGGTCTTGATGCCATCATCGTACGAAAAGCTGACAGGCAGGAATGGAGGATGATAATACTAATACGGTATGGAAATGGACTTAATTGTTGAAAATCCTCAGACTATTCAGGCGCGCATTTTATAGCACTCACAACGGAGCTTTCTTTCCTTGATTTCTAATCCTGTAGGACAACTGCCAAACTCATTCTTACACAAAACGCCACAAATCAACAGCGAAAATAGAGAAGGTACTCACTTTGGAAATGATAACGAAAGAATCATTGTACACAGCATATGCCGATGCAATAGTTGAAAACACCTATATAGTCGGTGGTCGTAAAAGAAAGATCAATAAACATGGTGACTACTCAAAGCTCGCGCACGACCTTCACAACGAAGATTCCTACCATAACAACTACTTTTACCACAGAGACAACACTCACCCTTAGTTCAAGTCAGACTTCTATCACCCCTTTAGGCAACAATTCCTCAACTGATGCAACAAAAATACCATTCCTAGGTCAACCTACTCTTGAAGGGGCTTACAAATACATAACTATCATCCTCATTTCCTCTGTTGCCTTTCTTGTCTGCTTCACGATTTTCGCGATAATAACATGCCGAACTATCAGGTCAAATAACAAAAAAGATCGGGCCACAAAACTCGCCTCTATCAGAAAAGACGGAAACCTTCAGAGGAACAATTCCTCAAGTTCCCTTAACAGCAATCAAAGAAGCATCGATAGTGTCATTCCATTAGCTTACATGCCTCAGGCAAGAGCCAAGAATCATCTTGTCAGAGCACTCTCTGATCATGAAATACATTGTTTCTCTGAAGATCGTCGATCTACTACAGACTACAACGGTGATCAAGACAACACATATAACATGTACCTCCGGAAAAATGAACAACTACGACAAAGCCCCTCACGTCGTAGCAGCTACGATACTTCCATTGGATCAATTGGGAGAAATGTTGAAGTTCATCCACAAGTCCATCCCTTGTCTCCAAATCGGTCACGCAAGGCTAATGACAAGAGACATCAGAATCAAGCAGTTGATCTACTCGGAGATGATACACACACATATAGTGTCATACGTCCGTCCAAACTATCCGCGGGTCGATACAACCGAGAATCCGACTAGCAAACAGTTCGCTAACAATAGGCTACAACGCGTTTATTTCGATGAGCTTCCATTTGAACTTGATCCTTGAGATTCTGAAAACAAAAATGATGAAATTAAAAGAAGAGTTAGTTGACAGAAATGTAACATAGATCAACTCCTCCTCCAGATTCTTAACAATGAGATCTTACTGTTAGCTGTCATCGCCGAGTTTGATATCCATCCACTTTTTTGTTCAAAAATTGCCCACTTTTCAGCTACGGCACCTTTAACATTCTTAGAGTTTCCACATAAAGTAATCTCAGCGTCTCCTAATGACGAACCACGACTATCATCGCCTTCTTGAACGGTAGATTTCTTTTCTTCTGGTTTCCGCTGGGCGCTTCCTGAAGAAACTTTCAACCCTTCAAGTTTCACCATCAACATTTCGGTAATTGGGTCTGAGGGCTGCTGCCTTTTCAATTTCTCTATGTAGGTGTCTTGAGTAATCTTCATCCTGAGATACTTTATACAAGTCCTCAAGTCCCTCTGCCTTCTTTCCTCCTCATCCGTGGTCATTCGAATTTCACACCCATCAACAATTGGCTCGTCTGATGAATAAATCTTTACCTCGGACGCTACCACATTCATCCTTTGAACGAGCTGTCCATGATCTATATATGTATGAATAGCGTAATCCCCAGAGACCTCTAATGTCTCCCAAATAAGACCTGTCTGATTAAGAATGCTCGGGAATGGCTTTCCATTCTTACGAGACCATCGAATCGTAACAAGACGCTTATCGGAACACAATTGGCAGAGGACAACTGTCCAGCTTGGATTACTCTCCAAAACTTCTGGACCTTGCAGCACTAAGACCTGGAGTCCCGACGTAGGTAAGATAACCCAATCTGTTGAGACCATGATAATAGATGATAAACTTGACTGACCGGTATAGAAAATTTCGGTGCTCAAGGCGACTTAATAAAACACGTTCTTCTTGGCCTAACCCTTAAAACATCATTTCAACCTGATCATTGAAATGAGCGCCGCATTTTAGCACAACTAGACACAAAAGCAACGTAGACAGAGAAGCTGCTTCAGCTTGAGAACTATATCACCTCAACCCTGAAATGCTTTACTCAACATCCAAACCCTTTTAACGTCATTTCAACCTTTTCCTTGTTATGAACGCCGCATTTCACCACAACTTAACGCACAAGAAAGGTAGATAGAGGAGCTGCTTCAGCTTGAAAACTATAATACCTCAATCCTGAAATACTGCACTCGACATCCACAATTACTAAATGAATAACGAAAGGTATTAGATCTCAACTTATAGAGCAGTTACTAGAGGATACATCTCCTTATCATTAAACTAATTCTATACCTAGACCTACCCCAAGGGTGTTTAGAGAACATCCGGATGTCATCTTTCCACCGAAATTCATCTACAACATACTGTCAGAGACTCCCGAGGAAAACAAGCATATAACATGTAATTACATAAAAGACACGAATGTCTATCTCAAGTCTAGAGCCATCCTGACGTACAATCGAGAAGATGGAGATAATCCGGAGATTCTTCCCTGTTATAGAGTCGAATTTCACGCTTGCGTTCTCGAAGGAAAATACAAAAATCTAAGTGTTCTTGTTACAAAACTCTTTTATCCACCGGTTATTAACCCACTCAACAACGTCTATCTCGATACCGGTATGATCGTCCAAGTGTCAGGAACGCTTTCGGCTCACTCACATACCCCGAGAGGCATCACAGCTTTTTTCTATTTAGAAGCAGATGTCATCAAACGAGACATCTGTTTTAGCGAAGCCAGAAAAGAACATCATAACCAGCGACTTGTTAGAGATCCACAATGCACGCTTAATACATCGAAACTTGGGGAATTCCTGTGTTGAATAAAACAGTGCAAAGAGCCGCAATTTTACGCAATCTAAATGATCTCTTATTTTAAAAAGGAAGAATTATCTTGACACAAGAACAGTTTCTTTAATCAACCTCATGGATCTACCAGAAATAAGGCTGAACATTGGCCTCTTCCTCACCGAGCATGACCTTGCATCCTGCGTCCTCGTTAACAAAATGTGGTACCACACTTTCCTCCCATTTCTCTACTACAATTGTGACACGGGAGTGTCCTACCATGCACAACACTGGACTTCTTTCAAGAATTATCTACAACACACACGTAACCTAACAGTTTCATACAACACGCTCAAGACAAGAAAAGATCAGGATCTATTTCTGCAAGAATGCACCAACTTACGACAGCTACATCTCAGGCCAGCGCATTTGAACACAAAGTTCTTCCTCAAACTCATTCATCAAAACCCACTACTTCGACGATTGGATATCTCAGTTGGCGAGGTGACACAATTGCACACAACTGATCCGTTAACAATCGCGTCTTCTGACTGTATGGCCAATTTTCCGGAAATCCTTGCCCAATCATGCCCACAATTAACTGAGCTTGGATTAGACATGATGCTCCACATTGACTCCGAGAAACAATTCTACAAGAGCTTCGCAAGAAACTTTATGCACAAACTCACAAAACTAGAATGGGGTTGGTTCAGGTCGAGCCAGGTGGACATTTCACCATGGATAACGAGAGAAAACAACAACGACATCTGTGATGCTGCTTTCCCAGAATTAAAACAGTTAGCTGTATTCATCTGCGTAATCGACATACCACATCCTTAGGTCCAAGAACTGGTGTTGTTTGAAAACTGTCCGAAACTTGAAGTTCTATCCTGGTTCTGGGATCCAACCCCACTTTTCGGTCCTGCAACCTTAGACCGCACACAAGAAATCCATTCGTTCATCACGACACTTTGCAGCTTCATAACAAACAGCTGGTTAAAACTCCATTCAATAACTCTAGCTATGACGAGAGACGACCATTATCTCTTCGAAGACGAACAAGTTTCTCGAGTACTGATGAGTTTCAGGAATCCTATTAGACAATTCACATTGAAAAATGGCAATCCATGCACGACACTAACATGGCAAGCATTACGCATGCACTTGCATACAATCGAATCTATCTACATAAGCAGTAATACAGGAATGCAACTCAGTAGCTTAGAAATCCAAGAAGTCCTCTCTTCAGGTCAACGTCTCATCGACTTTCGCCACAACTCTGTACTAGACGTAATGGATGTAACCAAGGACATGATTCAATGGCCACGTTCCATTCCTTCCGAATTTTACTTAAAAATCAACTTGATGAGACATCCGCACGACCACTTGTTGAACTTTGCCGTTTTTTCTCAACTCACAAAGTTGACAGAGCTTCAAGTTTTACATCTTACACACCGAGGAAATGGGCCAAAATATGGCATGGATCCAGCCCAATATTTATATGATCCAACATTTCCTGAATGTTCTTCTTTCGATGGCCTCTATTCCAGTTTCATTGAAATACGCAATCATCCTTTAGGCAAGAGGCTGCTATTAATTTGGCCAGGCCTTGAAAGTTGTCATTGGTTTAACCTCTAAATAAATTTATTTGGTCTTGCAAGTTGTCATTGCTTTAACCTCTTAATAAAATCTGTTGCTCAAAAAGTGGACATTCACGATAAATATTCCTTCAACCACCTCTGCAAATCCAAAAGAGTTTGTTTTCTAATGTCACGCCTTCGGGTGTACAGCTGTTTCTCAAATTCCGAATGAAACAACAACAATGTGTGAACACTATTACTTTCGATGTCATCTGAAGCTTGGCCAACTCTCATATCCAACCAAACAATTTGTGACTCCAAAAGTCGAATTGTTTTCGAGATAGTAGTCCTTATATCATCCACAGTGATTTTTTTTTTCGACTTTCTCGACCTGATCTGAGTAATATCCTTCTAATCCAGACGATCCGGAACTGGCTGAGTAATATTCGCATGTAACATCAGGCAGCTCAAAAGGAATATCGTCCTTCTTATTAATTTTAACCTCCATCGGACGAGGAAACTCATTACTTTTCTTCTGATTTACATGGGCTGGTTCCTGCACTGTCCTTAATTCAGCTCCAGAAAATTCATTCCATGACACCTTCGAAACGCTTTCCGTGTTAAACGTGTCAAACAAATCGTACCCCCCGACACTAGTGTCGCTCTTTTCGTCTTGAGAATCAAAGCAACGCTTTAAAGACACGGTTCTCTGCGGTGGATTATCCGGAAAGGACTTAAACCCCTCGGAGTACGATGCGGAATCTTGAACTGACGACTGAATCTCCTTAATACGACTAACGCTTGACTCAAGATCTTCTGAAAGCCCATGAATGATTGGAGTTCCTGGAATACAATCGTCATCAGATTTGGACATAATGGGCGAAAGTCTTGGAGTCAACATTCCAGTACGCGTTCGCACTCGACCAGCCCGACGAGGCCCTGTTCTAGATGACGCTGAAAGAGACCGCGGACGAACTTCGCTTTCAAGAACAAATGAGACAGACACCTCCTTCGGTGTTAACGATCCAGGTTTAGAGAGAGTAGAAGAGCAAGCCATTTTTGTTTTTAGATTCATTCCAAATTCCGAGATTCAACCTTTATAGACTGCCCGAGTTTGTTGTGAAAAATTGTGGCCATTAGAGGAAAATTGTGGCACGAGATAAGAATGAGCTAGATGAGCTTTTCAGAAACTCCAGCCTCTTAACATTCCTCTCAAAAAAGATAGAAAGGCCAAATCGTATCCAAAAATGAAGATTGCCACCCAAACCATCAAACCTGCTTTAATGGCCTTACTTACCTCTTCATTTGGAACCGCCTTCAATCCTAAAGAGAAAACCGCTCTACTTCGATAACCTTGTAAGAAATAAAGGTTGTCACAATAACGACTACTACGGCAGCTGTGGAAATTTACACCGCGGAAATGGATGCGGATTTAATTACTTTGGTAAGGACATCGTCGCGAATCTTGAGTATTGCATCTACCATGGCTCTGATATGAATATGACAACATGCTTCATCTTTGACAACTACGTGGACAAGTACGACATCAATTACATTATCCAGCGAACTGTGTGGTTCGACATTTACAATATCTTTGGACATTCTGGGAAAGGAATGACTTCGCGGGCATGGACTCAAGGCAAAATATGGAGTAATAAGGGCACCTATTCTATTCTTTATGGCGTCTCAATGGCTCAGGGGGACCATGGCACGCTCCCGACCACTCTACCCACTACTCCATTTTACTGGGATATCGAAACCAACTTAGAAACTTCCTTTTGCATGTTGCCCTAGGGACGGATAGAAACAAAGCTGCAGAGCGGGGTGTGGACGCCAAGGATGACACAGGCCAGGGATGGAAATAAACAAAGATGCAGAGAGATCTATACGACGAATAAAATCCTCAATTTTGCATGATGGCATGAAATACAGATACCTGATCCAAAGGCAAACCAAACTGCGCCTTTTTACATGAACTTACCATTCACCCTAAAAAGGGTTGTAATCATAAACTGCTGTGTATTTTTTAAGCACACACAAAGTATAAATACCTTCTCTATTATCTCTTAATTTCGGTATCACTTTACCTTGTCTTGGACTCGATTTGTTATCATGACTTCCAACAACCACAGAAACTATAACAATAGCAGCAGCAGCAGCAGCAATGGTATTAGGGACACCAACAGCCTTAGTAAAAAACTCGTTGAGACTGAATTAGACGTAAGAATTGTGATATTTGACTCAAACATTTGGCATTTCATAAAAGTATTCAAACAAAATATAAATAGTAATGTTAAAAGCATTATTAAATATCATTTTTCGTAACAACGTTAGATGAATCAGGTCGATACGAACCAAGAAGCCGCACCTCCCGCACAGTCCCCAAGACTCGCTATGCCTCAGGGACACACCAAGCCGGAAACAAGAACCAGCGGCGCAAGCATCAGCGGCGTAAGCACAAGTTCCAGACAGGATCGGGGAGTTACTGCCAATCCTGCTGTCATGAACCTATGCTTGTTCAGAGTCAAGATGACCTTCTTAAGCGTGGCAGGACAGAACAAGGGGGAGGAGATGCAGTTTGGGAAACAGGGTCAAGAAAGCGTAGATATATTGAAGTTGCTAGATAAGGAATAAAAGATACAGAACTACGGGATATATACACTAACTCCGGGAATTGAGTAAATGTTTTCCGATTTTTCATTCTTCTTATCAGAATAATTTATATGATGGACCCTCCTTTGTGAAATTCAACCATGTTGTAGTGCTGCCTCCAAAGCGTCAAGCATAGTTCATTTGAACTGCCTACTACATTACTAAAGAAGGTACGAATAAATGTTTGATACCATGTCATTTACTCAATTTCCGGCCCCTGGTGTTTTTATTTCGTACTCGGATCTTTCCCCACCAAGTCCCTACCAAGTCATTATTCTCAGTAGCCAGTGTGACCTCCATTAGCGTTCTTCAGCGCCTCAATCCTTCGCGGCATGCTCTCAATTAGGGTCTGGCAGACTAAAGCCGGAATATTGTTCCATTCGACTTGCAATCGTTCCCACAATTCGATCATTCCTTCAGGAGGCTTAGGATACTTGGCTAGTTGCCTCTCGAGATGCTCCCAGAGGTGCTCTATCGGATTCATATCTGGAGAGCGTGCGGGCCAAAAGAGCAAGTTGTAGTTCTTTTTCTCGAAAAATCTCCTTGATACTCCCGCGGTATGCTTGGAGTCATTATCCTGCTGGAAAATCATACCCTGTGGCCGGATCCCATACCACTCTTGCGTCAATGGAACACACTCCTCAAGGATCTCGACATACAGCTCAGCATCCATTGTCCCATGGATTTGAGAGATGAAGCCTGGCCCGTCATACGTCATGCAACTCCACATAAAAAGATGACCTCCTCCGTACTTGAGCGTCTCGTCAACGAGCCGGTCCTGGTCGCCGATTTTTGTGTTCTTCCAAACCCAGACCTTCCCATCGGACCCGTATCGGTTGGTCCTGGTTTCATCTGTCCATAGAACCCGTTTCCAGTCATCGATAGTCCAATGCTCATACATGCGGACAAAATCCATACGTTCCCTGCGATGATTGGCGGTCAGTTTGGGGCGCTTGACCTTTCGCATTGCCGTCAGTCCCTCCTCCCTGAAGATCTCTCTGACCCTGTTGGTAGAGATGTTGATGCCCAGTTGCTCAGAGAGATGCTTCTGCGCATCAACGGCCGTTTTACGATCGCCGTTTGTGATACGTCGTACGATTGCGCGTCGAGTGGTTGGGGATACCTGGCTTCGACGGCCGGCTTTTGCTGGAGGAATGCTCTGTTTGACTGTTTGCGCAATTTGGGACTGAGAAACAGAGTGCTTCCGAGCAGTCTGTCTTGTGGTCATACCGGACTTTAGGTTCTCGATGATAAGACCCTCAACGATGGAACTGAGCTTCTTCATTGCGTAGGAGAGAAAATGATAGAAGGAGCTACAAGCTGTGAGAAACGGCGAGAATGCAGATGGTAAGGCGAGAAAAGTGTAAACGATTTAAATATTTTGGAATGAGAGGCCGGAAATTGAGTAAATGCAGCAGATAGACAAATACCTTGCGTTCTCCTTGGAATGATGCCAGAATGATTTCAAACTGTACCATACTGGTTAGACGTAGTAATGCTAATTTGGTAATGAAACGTAAGTTCATACTACCTTCCGTTTTAAAATTATGGAGCGCCAATGATAAACCGAGAAAACATTTACTCAATTCCCGGAGTCAGTGTATCCCAAAGTACAGCTGGGAAAGTATCCAAATCCGCCAAAAAGCTGCAAGGAGCTATGGGAGAGAATATCAACGGAATGGTACAAGATACCAGTTGATTTCTGCCGGGAACTCATCAGGAGCATGCCGAGGAGGCTCAGCGCGGTCCATAGAGCGAAGGGCAAGCAAACTAAGTACTAAAGAGGTACCATTTTGAATAGAAAAAAAATCTGTTCTTCGTATTCAAGGAGTAGGTGCAAAACTGATTCAATGATGACGGATGGCACAATCGTCATGCAGCAATGGGTGTGCATACTTCTGGCTCCAAAGCAAGCAGTCCTGTTCGTCATTGGATGGGCTACATTTGTGGTGAATATGACGATGGCTGAGGCATTGGTTCCTTGTAGGCGAGTGCCAACGCAAAAATCATCGCATCATTGAATCAGTTTTGCACCATACTGTAGCTTTACGGCTACATCGATCGAGCCCTCGCTTGCGGAGGGTATGTATCCCACAATATCCTGCGGAGGTGAAGAGGTCTCTAACGGCGCAGATGCACCCTTCTCGACTCTTCGTGACCACATTAAGAACGACACCCGGCTGATGACAAATTCTTAGAGGAATGAGGCTATTGTGGAGACGAATAAAAGAATATCAGCTGTCGCCTTGATGCCGCCACGAAGACCTTACATATATGATATATGTTCCTGTTATCATTTGGGCTCCTGGTTATGATAGACTTACTCCTCAAAGTCGTCGTCCATCAGAAACGACACCAAGTGCCCATTATATGTGATCCTTTTGGCATTCTCGAAAGCCCGTTGTATTTCTTTCCACAGAATGACATGTTGGTCAGTCTTCTTGTCAAATCGAGCAGCAATGGAGATGACCTCCAAAGTAGCCTGGTTCCGGAATTTCTGAGCAAGAGGAAGGCCCGAGTCTGGATTCGACATGGTACGTGATCAGCGTCAAAATGGGGCCGGGGTGCCTATACGGAAGAAGTTGATGAGGGATTGAGTCGGTTCAAAAGTAGGGGAATTGGCGGTGGAGAGAGAGAGAGAGAGAGAGAAAAGAGATTCGATCTGACCTCCGAAGAGGCGAAGCAAAATCGAGGTCATCCTTCTATATTTTTTTTTTAGCATTCTTAACTTCGCCATTTACAGAGCGGTGGCACCATCGGCGAATTCGCTTTCAACTTACCAGCAACCCCTCTGCTGCCTCTCCAGTGCCACGGTTTCTGTCAGTCTGTATGCGTAGTATAGGAACTGAAAGTTGGGGGTGCTTGCTTTTTTGGGAACTATGCGCTATGCTGTTTTGACCCGAAGCATTTACCGTGACATGGAAACGCGCTTTCGGTGCTGCGCAGGTTAGAGCGTAGAAACCCTTCTTATCGCCTAAGATATTAAACATGAGTACGATGACCGGGCAAGGTCTCCTCCTGTTGGGGCTTGACTTGAACTATAATCTACCGATCCATAGCATAGGCTTTACCTAGCACTCTATATCCCTGGCATACGGTATCCAAAAACGCGTCTGTGAATTTGTCATTTAGTTTACCAGTATTTTTAGGATCCGCAATGGGACAGGACGCTGAGAGCCCTGCGCATTTTAGTTTGTGTTGTCCCAAAAATAATTACGCCCAAAAGACCAAGAAGGAAGCAGGGGAGCATCCGCAAAGCGATACCAACTCATCGCCACAATCCAAAAACGACGGGCACCTCATATATACGCGCAGATCGAGGAAGCGACCCGAGGAAAAGAGCTCTATTTTGGGCGCGAATATCGATCACTTCGTTTGGCTCGGTGGCCCCAGGTCACTTTGTGTTTGTTTGTATTTTCTTCGATAGCAGACGTCCTTCATGATAAGAAGCAAGTTGCTTTACGCCTTGATTAACAGGCCCACGATGGGAGCTGAGAATGTATGCAGTAAGTTCTACTCGTGTCATTCGCGCCTTGATTCCCAAACCTTTAAATAGGGCATAAACGAAAATCCGTTCTTACTTTTCGTACACACACATCCAACCTTCCTCCATCTCTTTTCATACCCTTCTCAAGAAAAAGCAACATGTCTCCAAAGACTGGCACGATTCTCGTCACCGGAGGGTGCGGCTACGTCGGTTCCCACACCGTCCTCAGTCTCCTCGAGTCCGGGTACAAGGTCATTGTCCTCGACAATCTCTCCAACACTTCCAGCTCCGCCGAGCCAGCCGTCACCCCCGAGGCCCTCAAGCGCGTCCAGAAGATCCTTTCCACAGACGAGCCCATTCCATTCTACGCTGTCGACATCACCGACAAGCCCGCGCTTGTCCGAATCTTTGAGTCCCACCCTGACATTTCCGCCGTCATCCACTGTGCAGGTCTGAAATCCGTGGGCGAATCCGGTCGCAGACCCCTGGATTACTACAATGTCAATATCGCAGGCACCGTCAATTTGTTACAGGTCATGGAAGACTTTGATGTCCGTCGGATGGTCTTCTCGAGTTCCGCAACTGTCTATGGCGACCCACCCAAGATCCCGATCCCAGAAACTTCCCCGATCGTCGCCTCCATGAGTACCTATGGGCGGACAAAAGTATTTTTGGAACACATCATCAAGGATTTGTGCACTGCCTCAGAATCGACGCAGACGGATTATGAAAAAGCGCAGGCGGCCAAGGGAGAGAAGGTCGAGAAGAGCTATCGATGGAGCGCCACCTTGCTGAGATACTTTAACCCTGCAGGAGCACACCCCAGTGGCATTATGGGTGAGGATCCGCAGGGAATTCCCAATAACCTGATGCCGTACCTCGCCCAGGTTGCTGTGGGAAACCTGGAGAAGCTAACAGTCTTTGGACAGGATTATCCAACCAAGGATGGCACCTGCATTCGGTAAGGATGACCCTTATTTTTTTTATTTTGCAATGAGCCTGTATCGATGCGCCATGTTCCCGTTCTTAAACATTGTTTGTCTTGTGTTCCCACGGCTGTTTCCCAGCGACTACTTGCATGTGGTTGACTGCGCTGATGGACATGTAGCCGCCCTCAAGAAAATCGAGCGCGAGGAAGCCGCAGGCACATTTGAGTGCAATGCCTACAACCTTGGTGCTGGAACAGGTTGCTCTGTCTTGGATATGGTGCATGCGTTCAGTAAAGCCGTCGGACGGGATTTGCCATATGTGATCTCAGCCCGTCGCCTAGGTGATGTGCCCAACCTGACTGCAGACCCCACGTTGGCCAACAAGGAGTTGAACTGGAAGGCCACCAAGACGTTGGATGAGATGTGTGCGGATCTGTGGAGATGGCAACGCAACAACCCTAGTGGCTACAGGACTCAAAACTAGAACAGCACATTCTCAGGAAAAAAACCCCCCGCTGCATTTTACCACAACTCTATTTGCGTATTAGACACTTTGATTTTATTTATATACACTGAATATGATGCGAAAGGATAGACTTGTTTATATGCTGCTATGTTGCTCGAGGCATGCGGATCTTACTTGTTGGAGGGAAGGATCTTGCCGTGGCACTCTCCAAATCCAACACGGACGCCATCCTTCTCGCACCAGCCCAACAAGATCATCTCATCGTTATCGTTCAAGAACTTGCGAGTGATGCCATCATCCAACTGAATCTCCTTGGCGCCGCTCCACGACAACTCAAGCATCGATCCGAAAGAGTCCTCGGTGGGACCCGAGATGGTGCCAGAACCGCAGAGATCACCAGTGCGCATGTTGCATCCGTTGACGGTGTGGTGGGTCAACTGCTGAGCAAAGGACCAGTACATGTACTTCAAGTTTGAGCGCGAGATCACCGAGTACTTGGAGCTCTCAGCAGGCTTCAACTTGATCTCCAAGTTGATGTCGTAGGCCGAAGCGGTCGACTCGGCCAAGTAGGCCATGGGCTTAGGGTCCTGAGCGGGGCCGTTGACCAAGAAAGGCTCAAGAGCGTCCATGGTCACAACCCAGGCCGAGACGGTCGTACCGAAGTTCTTGCCGAGGAAGGGTCCCAGAGGAACGTACTCCCAAGCCTGGATATCGCGGGCACTCCAGTCGTTCATGAGGACGACACCAAACATGTGGTCCTTGGCATTCTCGATCGTGATGGGCTCGCCCAAGTTGTTGCCAGTGCCAACCAAGAAAGCCTAAAATTTTAACATTGTGAACAAAAAAGACAGCGTGAGAAAGATTTGAAGGTTTTCGTGCAAGGACCACCGACCATCAATTGCATCAAGAAACAGCAAAGGTCCTTTTTACAAACTTTTATGTTACTTACCATCTCGAGCTCGCAGTCCATACGAAGGGAAGGACCGTACTGAGGAGCCTCACCCTTGACAACGACACGCTGACCCTGGGGGCGCTTCAACTCTGTACCAGTGATCACAACGGACGAGGCACGACCGTGGTAACCGACAGGGAGGTGGGTCCAGTTGGGCATCAGAGCGTTCTCCTTGCCACGGAACATGATTCCGACATTAGTGGCATGCTCCTTCGAGGCATAGAAATCGGTGTAGTCACCAATGTTGGCGGGGAGGTGGGTCTTGACCTGGGAAATGGGGAAGACCGCGCGCTGGATGAGCTCTTGGTTATCACGGAGGGTGGCCTCGGAGGAGGAGAGGAGCTTCTGGATGTGGTTGCGGGTTGCGGTCCAGACGGGCTTGCCCAAAGACATGAACAAGTTCAATGTGGGCTACATTGAAGTTAATGTGGAGAAAAGAAACATTGTTTGATCTTAGTATATGCTGACAACAATAAAAAAAAATAAAAAAGTAGCTCGATGTTCTGATTCATATTCTTACCTGAGAGAACACTCCCTGGGGGTCGTTCAAGCCCTGGACTGGGGAGAAGAGGCCAGCCTGGGCGAGGATGGACAGATCGACGGCATAGTCACCGATTCGAGTGGCGACACGGGGAGCAGCCTAACAGTTCAAAGTAAAGCAAAGTAAAGCAAAGTAAAGCGGGTCAGCATCCAGATCGAATCAATTGTCTCGCATATAGTTCATGTATCATGCAAAGACCCCTCGCCCCACTCGGGGAAACGAGCTCGCGAGACCTACGTTCTGGGTGGTGGAGATGATTCCGAAGGGAATGTTGTGGATGGAGAAGTCCGAGTCGGCTTTAACCTCAATGAACGACATGGTGGGATGAATGAGTGTGAAGTGGGGGTTGAGGGGAGAAGTGAAGAAGTGGAGAAGTGGAGAGAGAGAGTGAAGAGTAAGGAGGAGAGAGAAGGAAGGGGAAGAAGGAAAAGGAGAAGAAGAAAAGTTGTGGGGACAGACGAGACGGAGGGCGTGTTTGCGGTTCCCAATGGTCGGCCGTAGAAAAACGCCCTTCTGAAGGGGCTTACTGGCCGGTGCTCTCGATGCCGCAATGAACTCTATTCCTCCTCGAAATGACGCCCCTCCGTCAATCCGTGAGAGAGTTTGGGGCAGGAGGCAGCCCATCACGTGGAGGCAGATCCAATCATCGCAGACCTTGACTCCAGGGACCAGGCCAGGGTACTGGCGACCAGTCGCGTTCCTGGGCTGATCTCGGCGGTACCTGGAGCCGCACACCCTCATATCCTCTTCGACTCTGCCAAGCACGGGCAAACCAACGACCCAGCTGCATACAGTCTCATCGCATATCATCAGCTTCATCACCCCATCGTCCCCATCACTCCATCAACCTCAACAACGTCCAGACGACATTCGGTAAAGAGCAATTGATGCGGACCTACCTGATCTCCGCCGCTCTGTCATTTGCCCTCGGCTACTATGCCTGCAACTTTGCCATAATCTCGACCATCTACGACTTTGTCGCCTCTGTTCCAGAGACTACTCACAAGGTACACAAGCATTTTTTCAATTGCCATGCGCAGAATAAAGATTACAAGCTGGCTGCTGCTACAGAAGCCAGACCGGATTCGATGCCAACTCAGAAATATCATCAACATTTTGTTTTTCACAGAGATACCTGTTGTACGCACTCTTGATCCTCCTGGCCCTCTTTGTCCTGATCCTTATTCCTCTCGAACGTATTGCCAACTTTGAAGCACGAAGGGTAAGTATCTCAATCGCTCAGATGTATCTTTTTTTTTCTCAATGCACTTCTCGCAACGGAGTCGATTGTCAGCTTAACGCTCACCGCATCTTCTGTCAATGCCCCCATAGAAACAAGACTATCCGTTCAGGACATCTGCTCGAGAGCATCTGCAAAGACGTGGCAGCTTCTAAGTCTTCACAAGTACCCCGAATCATCATATTCATCCTCGCACTAAAAACGAAGATTTCAGGACCAAACAGATCGGACCCAATAACGAAACCATGAACACATCAGCTGCAATCTCAAAGATCTTTTGGCCTTCGCATCTTTGCTCCCGGCATGTCAGGACAGGCTTCATCATCGGCTGGAACGTCCGGAGCTTCACAGCATGTATCGCAACCGTCGTCTCAGATATCGATGTAAACACCTTATGTCCCCAAAACTAGGCGATCGTCGCAAACATTGGAGGAACACGTACTTACCTCCGGACCAAATTATTTGTCTCTCTGCATTGTCATTCTAGCTTGAACCGCTGGTGTCCGCCCTAGGCTCCCTAACCGCCGATCCACATTTCGCAGCCATCAACCGTGCCTGCGGTGTCAACCCCGTAGTTCTCGGCGTCGCGATTGTCCCCTTCGCCGACGGCATGGACGCCAAGACCGTCGCCAACAGCAACGCCCGTCTCCTTGCCTCACGCTCGCTCCTCGAACACAAACAAACCGCCAACCTCTGGCTTACGATTGAGATCAAACCGACCTATATCCCTTCACTCGTATCGCTTCATTGCTGTGGGTTTCAATATAGCAACGTCAGCTCCGAGACTATTTTTTATAAGCAACCCGACCCGAGGAGCTTCCAGTTCTTGTCGTTGGATCCGTTGATTTTGGATATATCGAAAATTAATGCGTCGGGTGCGTTGTTCGATGCGGCGTTGAGCAGTAGCGGGAGTTCAAACACTGCGGTACAGAAACGGATGGTCAAATCGGTTTTGAGTCATTCGAGGTCTTTCATGTCGTCTTCTGGACGAACGGTTACTGACGATATGAATGTCACTTTGCAGCAGGTAGGTCACAAACAAGAGAATTTCGGTACCCCGCTGGATGTTACGAGGTACCATCAGGCACTGACTCCCCAATCGCCTTTTTTTATTTTTTTGCTTATAGATCAACTCATCGTACGAAATGGAGCAGGCGATCCACGCAAAGGCGAAAAACTTGCTTCGTAGGCGCGCTCGGAGCAGGAGCATGTCTGAGGCTGTACGCGAGTCCGCAGTCGACCTTAGCATCAAAGTTCGCTCAAAACTCGCCATCACCGTCACAACCCTCTGGCCGATGATCCAGCCCTTCACGATCCGCCCGCTCATGGTAATCCTCTTTCTCCTCCGGAGCCTCGTCGAGATCAGTCTCTGGATCCTGAACTGGAAGTTCCCGGCCTGGGCGTTTAATGGGATCGCGATCAAGGATATGACGACGACGGGACAGCAGATCGATTTGAGGCTCCAGCAGGCTTGTTTTTGGCCATGGCAGTATTTTATGGCGAAGAAGAAGGCCTGGACGGATACTTCTGTGACGAGGGCGCAGTATATCAGCTTCTATAACAGTATGTGGTTGGTCGCGAACGATATCATTATTGGTGTTGCGCTCGGATCGTTCTTGATCAGTAATAATAAGTACATGGGCGAGGTCCTGCAGCGCTATGTCAAGGTACAGTTAATGGGAACCAAAAAAAAAAAAAACTCGCTTTTCTTTGTATATCTTCGAAATGGCACCTTCGTCAACGTTTCTTAACTGTTGGAGTTCCTATGTGTTCACAGGACTACACGATCGATACCATATCCGCGGTGCTCGAATGGTTGACCTCCAAGAACGAATACCCTGCCGGACTCAAACTCAACCCAGAGTTGAACCCGTTCTTGGGCCAGCTCTTCAAATGGCTGATCGAGATCTGGGCCGATTTCATCATCTCCCTCCAGCCGATGGTCCCCGTTATCATCAACATGATCGGTCTCTCGGGCGCATTTGGGGCGACCATGTCCCTGTCGTTGATCTCGGACCTGTTGGCCTTCACAACTCTTCATATCTATTGGTTCTATATGGTCGCGGCTAGGATCTTTCATTGGCAGTTGACGATTCTTTATTCGCTGTTTAATTTGTTCCGCGGCAAGAAGAGGAATACGTTAAGGCATCGGATTGACTCGTGTGATTATGACTTGGATCAGCTTTTGTTGGGCACGATCTTGTTCACGCTCTTGACGTTCTTGTTCCCTACAATTGTTGTCTACTATCTCACCTTTGCATTGGTAGGTGTCCTCTGCGCATTTCAGGAAACGGGACGTGCGCCTTTTTTTTTTTAGTTACACGGATAATGCTGACAATTTCCTTGTATTCATCTTCTTGAATGTAGAGTCGAGTGATGGTCATATGCATGCAAGCAACCATGGAGACCATTCTCGCCTGTCTCAATCACTTCCCGCTCTTTGCCATCATGCTCCGTCTCAAAGATCCCGACCGTCTACCTGGAGGCCTACGTCTCGAGGTCTGTCCGGAACGGTTCTTTTTCGACCGCGCTACACCTCTACGATGGGTAGTCAGCTCTTTGAGGTCCGTCTCTGCAGACAGTCCGCACCCGCAACAACTGCAGCAATCGCAACACGATCTGATGGGCAGCAAGGGCGATAGAAGCGGCAGCAGCTCACAACACCAGCACCAACACAATGAATTGGAAATGAGCGGAATAAGGAATGGACAGCTGCGACAGAGGCATGTGAATGGATATCAACAATATCCTCAGCAGCATTCGTATTTCGGAGCAATGCCAGGTCCACGCCACCATTTGCACCATGATTTTGGATCGCATCACGGCCTGACCGAGTCACCGGGTATGCTCTCGCCACCGGTGGCGGTACCTGGGGAAACGATGATGACCGAACCCGAAAAAGAACCCCGATCTGTCAGTTACCTCTTCCTCACCGTAAGACATCATTACCCTGTTTGTTTGTTCGTTTTCTTTCTCATTGCTTCTTTATTCATCCTGGATATGTTTCAAAAATGACGATGCTTATAATATCTGGATATCTGGTTTGCCGTGTATCGAACAGAACTCTCCGCTGCCGATGTCGGCCATATTCTTCCAATACTCTGTCCTGTGGAAACGTCTGTCGTCCCATTACTTCACACTCCACGTGCTCAAATGTCTTCTCTCGGGCGAGACCATCCGCTCCATCCCTAGGTTGCAATACCCCATGTTGCCTGACACTAGGTATGGTTCATTTTTATTCATCTTCTGTACGCAGAAGATTGGTTCAAGAAATGAATCGCTGACATTCTTATTTTTTTTTTTTTTTTTTTTTCAATGGCTACAATAGGAGTCGGTTCACGGTATATGCGATCAAACCAACTCTCCTCCGTTTCTGGGCCTTCTGTGAAGAAACCCTCATGAACCAAGACACAGCACCCAAGCGCTAGGCTTCGACCCTTCAAGGCCACATTCGATAGAGAAAAAGAGAGGAAGAAAGAGAAAGAGAGAGAAAAAGAAAGAAAATCCCAGATGCTATACCATAATATATAACCCATCGTCAACATTCATACCAAAATAGAGAAGCAAACTTTGCAACAATCTTTTAACCTTTATTTTGATATAACGCGATATGTTACACCTTGCTCGCTTGCTTTGCTGTGGTATTCCCCTATTATTCCTCAAGTGTTACATGTACAACCACCGACATTGCGATAGCATTTCAAAACTGTCTTTTTTTTTTTTTTTCCTTTTTTTTTTTTCTCAAGCACCTACACTAGTCTCCTGACCCTTGCTCGCATTCGCGCTCACTTCCGTCACTGCTGGAACAACAGCATTGGTAGCAGAAGCAGCAGTAGAAGCAGAAGCATTGGCAGCAGCAGTATACGCCGTCAGGATGGCGTTCGCGGCCAAGGCCATCATCGGATTCTTCTCCACAGCCTCCAACGCCGCTACGATCGTCATCGCCGCCGCCTTACAATCAACTCCCACCCCTCCCCAGGTCGTGTGCTGCTGGCCGACCAACAACTGTCCCGTCGTGACCCCCACCTGATGAGCCCTCAACGCCGCAATCAGATTCGGATGTGTATGTTCAATATGATACTTCAACCCATTCAGATTCTTGTACCGTTTGCCACAGTCCAGAAACGTGCACACGTACGGCCGCACCTCGGGACTCTCGCCCTCCATGAGCCCGGACCCCGCGGAGGAGGAGGAATGGCCATGTTGGTTGTGGTATTTCAGTCCGTTAGGGTTCTTGTAGGCCTTGTCGCAGCCGGGTACGGAGCATCGGTAGGGCTTGTTCTCGTCAAAGGTGTTCGAGGGGTTGCGAGTCATGTTCTCGAGCAGGGTGTAGACTTCATCTTGTTGACGTATCCAATCCATCGTTGTGTTCGATCCGTTCGTCGCGGTCGCGGCAGAAGTCAGAGGGGACGGTTGAGGTCCAGAGAAGATCGCAAGAGGGTGCTGGCGAGGATGTTGATGAGGATACGACTCTGTCAACAGGGGTCCGATCGGCTTGCCATTCCCTCCAAGCACCACACCCTGCGGCGGGAACATCCCCGCGCCGTTTCCTGGTGAACTCGACGACGGCAACAACAACGGTCGTGACCAAGTCGTGGTCGGAAGTGCTTCGGACCGTGATGACTCAAGGGCCTGACGCTTCCTTAATGGTTGTCCTAAAGATTCAGTCGTCCTGAGAACCGCATTCGGGAACGCTGATGTATCACTGCTGTTGTCATTGCCGTTCTCATCTTCCACATACAAATCCGCCAGTGACACGACCGTCTTGCGCTTCAACCCTGCACTCGCACCCGGATTCTCCGTCCCATGGTGATATTGATGCTGGTATGCAGAAAACCTGTCCATCGCATGCGTCGTCACATTATTAGTGCTCGGGGGATACGGTCCATAATATGCATGCTGTTGATCAAACACTGATCGACTTGCAGCAGCACAATACCTTCTTCTCCGCCCATTCCTTCGCCTATTCGTTGTCGTCGCTGTCGTCGTTGCCGTCGTTGTAGCCGTCGTACTCCTACTCGAATGACTCAAGCTATCCATCATCGACAGCGGTGGCGATCTTGACTCTGCTGACCCTCCAGAATCGGACGAATCACTCCACCCTCCGTCCTCCTCCTCCTCGCCGTTGTCGTTGTGCATCCCAAGGAACACCTTTCCCTCATCCCATTCATCACCATCTTCTTCTCCTTCTTCTTCTTCTTCCTCTTCGTCCTCTTCGTCCTCGTAATCGCAATCGTAGTCACGATCACCATCGACGACGAGGTTACCTTCTTCTTCTTCTTCAAATCGCACGTGGCACTCTTCATAATGCTGTAATAGATCATGGAGGTCCAGGAGGGTGACTCCACAACAATAAAAGTCTCGACAGAACGCTGTCTCGAAATCGCGTGTCTGCAAGATCGTGTTTGTGTAACTCTCAGAGTTTGGTGATGAGATTCCTGATGCTGCGGTAGATGCGCTCGGCGCGAAATACCCCTCGTTATACCGCTGTTGTTGCTGCTGTTGCTGCTGTTGCTGCTGTTGTTGATGTTGTTGACATCTTTGCTGTCCCTGTGGTTGATGAAGCTGCTTGTTGTTGTTACTATTGTTACCACAACCACTACCGGCAGGATGCGACGACGACGAGAAGCGTGCGGGTGCAGCCGCAGCAGAGGCGAGTTCGTTGTCGGGGCTACTCGTAGCCGTCGTTGTTGCTGTTGTTGTCAAAGCAGGAGGAGGGCAGATCGAAGGAGACGGAGGTGGGGAGGAGAGAAAAGAGGACGAAGACAGTAAGGATGGGTCCCAAGGTGAGGGGCAATTAATTGTAGGGTTGCTGTTATTGATCTGGACGTAGAAGGAAGATGCTCGCCGTGTGAGGTTGGACGCAGGGGGCCGAGAGAATCGGGTGTGATATTCAGGTGGAGAGTGGGGAAGTTTCTGAGATGCAGCAGTGGTAGCGGGTGGGGGCGCCATGGTGAAGGATTGATAAAGCATGCGAAGTAGCGAAATAGCGAAATGGATAGGAAAGAAAAAAGTACGGGGGGAAGGATGCAGAACGATGAAGAGACGAAGAGAGACGAAGCACTATCCTGGTTCTTGATCTAATGGATCATCATTTCAACGTCTCCTTAGTCTGCTACCTCGCCATTGGCTGGTTCCCCTTATTCTCCACCATAGCATGGCACACACCCTCTTTTTTTCTCCTCTTCCTCCCTCCAGCAGCTAGCAACTTCACGCCTTCTTTTTCTTCTTTGTTGCTGCCAACCCTTTTCGCTGCGTCTGACCATCCAGCAAACGCGCCTTTGGAGTCTCTACATCCCATGCCCACCCGCATCCCGCAAAGGGCACTCTCCCAGCCAGCTTTCTTGAGCTCCCCTGGTACGTCCTTACTTTCTAACCTCTCCATCCCCCGCTGTCCTCATATTTGTACGCATGATATAATCCAGACCGCAAATGTACTTGTATGTCATCTCAAACCTAGGGCGTGTCCACTCCAGCTCTGTTGCTGCACCCACTTTTTTAAGTTGCGGATTGATCTGTCTTTAGCGCCGGGTTTTAGCTCCTCTATTTGATTCTCTCCATGTCATGGCGATGTTATGTATTGTACGACACACGTGTACATGTCTGGTCTACTGTAACATGTACAGTAACATTACACATTGCAGAAACGATGCAAATCCTCGTCGGCCGTGTCTATACCGTCATCCATCTTCACACTTTCCCCCTCCTCCTCCGGAAAACAGAAACCTAACTCAATTCGCCCCCAATCAGTCTCCTTCTGGATAAAGTTTTCCCTCTCCCCCCTCCTCCTCCGTTCCTTCCTTCCTCCAATGGGCGATCAATTTCAAACGGGGCATTGCCCAATGATGTAGATTGTCCAAATTGAAAAAAAAAAAGAAAATGACACTTAAGAACCCAACCTGTTGGATCAGCGGCACCAGCATCCCCCCCCCCTCCTCGTAGTCCCTGCCGTTGCCCCATGGCCGCACGCTCCATGAATTAAAGATGACCACATCAACCCCACTTGGTGTCAAATGGAGCTGATATTCTTTAGACAGGAAATAAAGAGAATAAACCCTATGTGAGGAACGTGCAGATCGGAGGCAGACTCTTTTTTTTTTTTTTCTCCAAGTGGAGATGAGACAACCGGTATCAATACACATGTTGTTCAGTCAGCACCCATGTTCCCCCCCTTCTCCCTCCCCACTTCTTACCCCGGTCAGCCAAAAGTGATTCACTACTCTCTGTACTCCCTGGACTCTATTAATTCGTGTCTCTAAAAAACACACACACACGCATTATTCAGACGAGACATCCATCCGGAACCCCATGTCGCATCCGGCCTTCTAAAGTGAAGCGTGTCGCTAAAAGACAGAAATGGGGAAGGGGAAGGGGGTGGGGGTGTGGGAGGAAGGGAGAGGGGGGATGTTGTCTCTGGTAAATAAAGAAGAGAATGGAGGTGCAGAGGAAAAAGCGGCATGGTCCAAATAAAGCAAGAGTGCAGTGCAGATAGATCTTCTCCCCTTTTTAAGGCTGTTTGTACGACACTATCGGACAGATGGGCTCACAACCTCTCCTTAGTGCGCATGGACCATGCTCCTCTCTGGATTGAATGCTGTGCAGCGTCTGTGTCCGTATACTGTCCTAATACCGGATATTTTTTTTTTATTTTTGTATAGTGCAATATGATACATGCTGCTGATTCTTCAAGGCGCGTCAGGCGTGTTTGTAATGGATGTACCTGCCACAGGTGTGCTTGCGGCCAATAGCTCCTCCTGCGGGTCCCCATGGATCATCTCGTTCATCGACTCTGCCTCATCTCCCAACGGATCCTCATACGGAATCCCACTCTCGCTGATGTTGCTCAAATCTCCAAACCCATCAGGATCTATAAACGCGACAACATCCAAAATGCAAACCGAAAGAGCCATGTTAGTTTTCTTTTTCTTCTTCTTTTTCTTCTTCTTTTTTCTTTTTCTTTTTTCTTTTTCTTTTTGTGCCGCCCTTCTCTTCATCTTTATCGCGTGCATCTGTCAGTCTCTCGCTTTCGCTTCAACTTACCAAAAGAACCTGTATCAAGATAATTGTTCGCAAACGTAAACTCATCCATATCCAATCCATGTGCCTCCAACGCCTCAATGTTCTTCTGCAGCTGCTCAATCTCCTTTGTAATATCCTCCACTCCCTTCGCAGCATTCGCCCCTGCCTCTGTCTGCGTAAACGACACTGCTGGCATCGGTGCTGACGTCATCTCCTGTGCGTTCGCCATCGATATCGACCTCAACATGTCGTGATGCACTGGACTGATCCCGTTCGGTAACAGCATCGGAGGAATCGTCAAATTCGCAGCATCCAGTTTGAATGGCTGTGTCGCGTAATTGGTGGCTGTTGTTGTCGTTGGAAGAGATGTGAGGTACTCTGGCAAAGTCGCAGTGGCCGTTGAAATCGTTGGCAATGCTGTGTTGGTTACAGGTGGGATTGTGGTCGGTGCTGTTGAAGTCGCTATAGGCGCTGTAGTAGTAAGTGAGGGGGAAGAATATAAAGACACAGGAGTTACCTGAGCCGATTGGTTCGCGTTTGCAAGCAGAGCCAGTGTTGCTAGAGAATACAAAAATGAACAAGCTGGGTCAGCATACGCGAGATTAAAAGTAAATTTACACTCGGCGTGCACAAAGCAAAGGTATATCCCATACCTGGCGTCATTTCACTGAGGTTAAAGGTTGGCTTAGTGGGCAATCCCTGCGATTCCATCCCAGGCAAGACATAGTCCGCCTCCGACTCTACCATCGATGCACGCTTACGCTTGCTTCCAAGCAGCTTCGTCACCTCTTCCTCATGCTCCTCTCCGAATCCCTGATTCAAACCATGTTCGTATTCCTCATTCAAATCGCCCTCCGTGATCGTCAACCTTGGCCTCTTGTTCGGAACAATTGCCTTCTTCTTCTCTCCCGAAAACACGCTTGCCAAGAACCGAAGAATCTTGTCAATCGTCTCCTGCTGCCGCTGGTGTCGCTCCCTCGCTGCGATCGATTCCTGCCACAACGACTGATGGTCTCGCTCAATATTCTTCAAATCGGACGAAATAGCGATCTGGTGCTTCTTGATCGCCGTTACTTCCTGTAAAATATGTCCCAGATCCATCGTCAACGCATCCCTGTCATCGTTTGCATTCGACGCCTTCTTACGAGAGACCAAGCACAGCAAGTCGGGCTGGTTCTTTTGAAAGTGTGGATTACTAAACTCCCACTGCTCAGAGTCCGTATCCGGGAGGAGAACACCTTGTTGCAAATGGGGTACCTTGTGAAATCCATACATGTTGAGCTGTCGTACAAACGATGAAAATCTGTTGTGCTTGAAAAACTTTGGCAGTACTTCCTTTGCAAACTCTACGTGCTTGAGGACTACGTTGGGCATGTCAAAACAAAGAAACGACACATGGTCGGTCAGGATTTCGTATGTCATATGAAAAAGAGAATCGCACTCATGCACCCGACAGTAACCGTAAAACAAGAGGGTGGCAGATCGCACACATACCAAGAAATGAGTGTCCGTCTTCCGACCATTTGATCAAGTTGTTGGATGCCTCGTCTCCAACCATGCTGTTCAAAACATGAAGCAATTGAGTGTCGTTAGCTCGTTAGCTCGTCTCCTAAATGACCAACAGTAGCGTGAGATAGGACGATGGCACGTACTTGTAGAGCTTTGTCAAGAAGGCTGCGACGTTGCTTCGGGCAGTGCTAGATGGTCTGGGCGACTTTTGCATCGTTGGCGAGGGCGAAGGCGAAGGCGAAGATAAGGGCGAGGACCCAGCAGTGCCAGAAGTCGACGGCCTGTTGGTGGTAGTGGCGTTAGACCTTGTAGAATTGCTGTTGCGGCCACTGACGAGCATGTTGTTGGCATTGGGCATGATATCAGTGGATCCTTGGATCTGTGTCCGTGTCAGTGAGCTATTGCCACTGTTTCCACTGCTGCTGGAACCAACACCGGTAGAGGGTGCGCCTTGGATTAAGGCCAGAGCCGAGCGGGGGTTGTTGACTAGGGTCATGGCGGTGCTCGTGGGAGGATGGACGATGGCGTTGCTGGAGCTTGCTGTGCTTGACGGAGCCATGTATGTTGGCTGTTATTGTGGCGGGTGTACTGCGAAGAGTATCGGGGTATGAAGAGGACGGGCAAGGTGGTGTGTTTTGGGAATGATGGATGTTACAGGAGGAGTGGAATGGTAAAGGAAGCTGATGTCGATGCTATGGTTTGTTGGGTTGATTGCCGATCGTGAGGGCGAAGGCGAGTAGTAAGGAAAAAAAAAAAAAAAAAATCAAAATACAACCTATTTTATTTTGAAGACATTTGCATAATAATGATAGTCAACATCTAGGAGCCGTGTCTCGCAATTTTTCTTCCTTTTTATTATTTACAGAGAAAAACTACATGCAAGACCTATTTTTTTTTTCTTTTTTTTCCTCATGGTTGGTTGGCGAAGGGTGTTTGAGCAAATATACAAGTCGAATTGGGTGCAGTAGAGCAAGAGACAAAGTGGAGATGAAGAGTGCAGTGCTTGCCCGCGTCTTTAGTCGACCTCCTCGATCGTGGGCTCAGAGCCGCCGTCACCAGGGAAGCCACCAGGGGCAGCACCAGCTGGAGGAGGTGCACCGGCACCGCCGTAGATCTTCATCATGATCGGGTTCGAAATCTCCTCGAGATGCTTCTGCTTGGCCTCAAACTCCTCCTTTTCCGCCTCCTGGTTGCCGTCCAACCAGGTGATGACCTCCTGGCATGCATCCTCCAAAGTCTTCTTGTCCGCGGCATCGAGCTTGCCTCCGACCTTCTCGTCACTGAGAGAGTTCTTGATGTTGAACGTGAATGACTCGAGACCGTTCTTGGCCTGGATACGAGCAGTCGCGGCCTCGTCCTCAGCCTTGTACTTCTCAGCTTCAGAAACCATGCGCTCGATATCCTCCTTCGACAGACGGCCCTTATCGTTCGTAATCGTGATCTTGTTGGCGCGGCCGGTAGCCTTCTCCGAGGCAGAGACGTTCAAAATACCGTTCGCATCAATGTCAAACACGACCTCGATCTGGGGAACACCGCGGGGAGCTGGGGGAATACCAGTAAGCTCAAACTTGCCGAGCAAGTTGTTGTCCTTGGTGCGAGCACGCTCACCCTCGTAGACCTGGATCAACACACCAGGTTGGTTGTCGGCATACGTCGAGAAGGTCTCGGATTTCTTGGTGGGGACAGTAGTGTTGCGCTTGATCAGGGCGGTCATGACACCTCCAGCGGTCTCAATTCCAAGAGAGAGTGGAGCGACATCGAGCAAGAGAAGGTCCTGGGTCTTCTCAGAGGTGTCACCGGTCAAGATGGCGGCCTGGACGGCAGCACCGTAGGCGACGGCCTCATCGGGGTTGATGGACTTGTTGGGTTCTTTGCCGTTGAAGAAGTCAGAGACCATCTTCTGGATCTTTGGAATACGGGTCGAGCCGCCGACGAGGACAATCTCGTCAACGAGACCCTTGTCGATCTTGGAGTCGCGGAGGACCTTCTCGACAGGCTCCATGGTGTTGCGGAACAAATCTTGGTTAAGCTCCTCGAAACGAGCACGGGTCAAGGAAGTGTAGAAATCAATACCCTCAAAGAGCGAGTCGATCTCGATCGAGGTCTGGGCGGACGAGGAGAGTGAGCGCTTAGCACGTTCGCAAGCTGTGCGAAGACGACGGAGGGCACGAGGGTTGCCAGAGAGGTCCTTCTTGTGCTTGCGCTTGAACTCCTGGACAAAGTGGTTGACAAGGCGGTTATCGAAATCCTCGCCTCCCAAGTGGGTGTCACCAGCGGTGGCCTTGACCTCAAAAATGCCATCCTCGATGGTCAGGAGTGAAACATCGAAGGTACCACCACCGAGATCGAAGATGAGGACGTTCTTCTCGCCAGTGGTCTTCTTGTCTAGACCGTAGGCAATTGCGGCAGCAGTGGGCTCGTTGATGATACGAAGGACGTTCATTCCGGCAATCATACCAGCATCCTTAGTGGCCTGACGCTGAGAGTCGTTGAAGTAGGCGGGCACAGTGACGACGGCATTGTTGACGGGGGTGCCGAGGTAAGCCTCGGCGGTCTCGCGCATCTTGGTGAGGACCATGGAAGAGATTTCCTCGGGGGTGAAGTCCTTCTTCTCCCCCTTGTACTCTACTTGGATATAGGGCTTGGTGCCCTTATCGATGACCTTGAAGGGCCAATGCTTCATGTCGGACTGGACATCCTTGTCGTCGAAACGGCGACCGATGAGACGCTTGGCATCGAAGACGGTGTTGACTGGGTTCATGGCGACCTGGTTCTTGGCGGCATCACCGATGAGACGCTCCGTGTCAGTAAAGGCGACATAGGATGGGGTGGTGCGGTTACCCTGATCGTTGGCGATAATCTCGACACGGTCGTTCTGCCAGACGGCGACGCAAGAGTAGGTGGTTCCGAGATCGATACCAACAGCTATGTGACAAATGTACAAAAGAAAACGATTAGAAATCCGGATTCAAGTCACAAAAGTAATCACCGAGTCGTATGGGAGCGAAGACGCGATATATGATACAAAGGTTTCATGGTAAGACACCAAAAAAAAAAAAAAAAAAAAATGTCGCATTTGTTCATCCGTGTTCAAGCCAGCGGGGGTGCTCAGCTTCTTTCAAACCCTCTTTTCCAAATGCATGTCCATTTTCATGTCCAAGGTCCGCTCGACATTGAAATTGAAAACTATTGTATTGTATAATAAGTATACGCGTCCGCTTGGCCCAAACCTAGCTGTTCAGCACCAGGGAAAAGGAAAATGACTGAGAGTACAAGAACAAAAGAGAAGGATCGACAACGAGGGGAAGGATGAAGGGAGGGGAGAGAGAAGGACGGAATGGAGAGTATTGCTCGCTTACCTTTTCCGGTTGCTTCAGCCATGGTTGTATGTATGTGTTGTTAAAGAGGAAATGCGTGTGAAAAAAAATGAAAAAATGAGAGAAGAAGATAGTGCTGTTTCTGTTTCTGTACGGGTGAGGATGAAGATGAATGCGAGTGAGAGCAAAGGGCGAAGTATGGGTGAGAAAAAGAGAAAGAGAGAGAGGGGGGTGCGCACTGGCCTACTTATATCCACACTTTTTTCCACAGCGTTCGACGTGACATCACACAGCCCTTTTTGGGCCTTATCTAGCAAGTTCGCGATGCATGTGGATCAACCTTCTTGGGTCCATGTCCATGCTGCTGCTGCTGCTGCTGCTCTCAAGAAGCAACCAGCCCGCTGCTGGACAATGAAAGCAAACGGTCGCACCCTTTCCAGAGGCTCCTTCTTTTTCGCACGCCGCCATTCTTTCCTTTTCTTTCCTTCTCTGTTTTTGGCCTTCATTTCCGTCATTTCCTTCATTTCCTTCATTTTATTACTTTACTATTTAGATTGCCGCTAGTCTAGTATGTTTTCGTCTTTCACATCTCTCGTCTTTTCCTATGCCACGTTTACATGCAGACTGTCCAATGTTGAGCAACAATACGCCGCAGCCACTACCCACTGTTCTTGGCTGTCGTTGTAATAGCCATCACAAGCGCCCGCGCCACTGGGCATCCGGAGGAGGCATTCAAGATAATACGGTAGCTGGCAGAAACACCACCACAGATGGTGCTTTGACATTAGTCTTTTAAACGCCTAAGCTGTCCATTACAACTATGGGTACAATCCTCTGGCTGCGTATCCGTAGACGAATAATCGTCTGCTGCACTCGTGAAAGGAAAAAGAGAGAGAGAGAAGGTGCGAAGGAGGAGGATGATCCCCATTCATCCTGGTCTCATACAATTTTATCAACGACAGCCTACCATTCCATTTCACGCCAAGCAACCGACTAGTAGGTAATATTACGTACATTACGTATACACAGAGTCTACTATTCAGAAAAGAGCGTTGGCTTGGAATGAAAGCAGAGCATGCTGTTTCCGTATGATTTATCTGTAGCCACTATATTCGCGCGTTGTTTATTTCTGCAACGTACCTACCCGATATGAAATTTGAGCCTAGTCTAGGCTTATTGCAATCAATAGGTCCCTCGAAAAGGTGAAAAACGAAAGGCGAGAGAGAGACGACTTGACACACAAAAGGGACAAAACACACGGCTTCTCTTACCTCCCATTCACCTTCTCTTGCACATTGACCATCCTTCTTCTTCTTTGTACTATAGAACCACCGCCCCCATTCCTCATTCCTCATTCCTCCTTCCTCATTCCTCATCAATACCGCACAGTTCCTCTCCTTCCTCATGAAGTTCTTCTCTCTTGCAGCGGCTCTCTTGGCCTTCACCGGTACGTAATCCTCCTCCCTATCCGTTCTACCATTACACAGACCAATCTGCTCTATGCTCTCAACTACTTCACTTTTCACTCGCACTTTGTATTTCCCCGCTACAATCCACTCATTCGTTCCTAACAATTCCTAACGATGCATTGTTCGCTCTGTGTGGCCATATTGTAGCCCTCGTCTCTGCGCAGGACGTTGACAAGAGGCTGGTTGATATCTCCGACACTCAGCTGGAGGTCAAGGAGATGCACACCAAGCCCAATGTGGACACCTTCGTCGTCACTGTCCAGCGAACGGATGACCTCCTTGCTGACGACGGCACCTTCCTTGCCGAGCGTGTCATGGCTGTTGCATTTAACTTTGATGTCCAGGATCACGAGGTACGGCTCCTTTGATACAGCCCTCCGTGTTCATATATTGCTCATTTAGCGTGATGTGTGTGATATAGGGCCGCAGTTCCATCATGTTACGCCAACTGTCAAGACACCTAACTTCTTTTTTCCATCTCTCTATCACGTTTCAGGTCCTAATCAACAAAGTCCCTTTGAACTTTGGGTCGCAGGAGAAGCCAGAGGAACCCATCACAGTCACAGTGACTGTCGAGGCTGGTGTCATTGTCGGCCCCGCACTCGACCCCGAGACCAAGGTTGATGACCTCATGGAGGCCTTCGATACCGGCCTCGTGACCGTCCAGGTGACTGCCTCAACTGAGTTTGTTCCCATTGAAGATGGTTCAATTGTCCGCCGTGTTACCCTCAGGGAGACCATTGTTGAAGTCAACGGTCTCGAGATTACACAGACAGACGCTGCTCAGCAGGTCTTCGAGATCATGCCCGACGGCTCCCTTGGCAGCTACACTCCTCTTCCTTTCGGCAACAGCGGTTGCCAGCCTGGCAAGGACTTTGAGGACGCCATGGAGTCCATTGACGAATGGTTCCGCTCGCTCAACTGGCCCGGATTCCTCTGCGCTGGTTTGGTCGCCGTCTCCATGTTTGTCTTCTCTGCTACCTCGCTCCGCTCTCTGATTCAGAAGCGTCGCCAGGCTCGCTATGCCAAGATCCACCAGCACGAGGCTGCGGACGAATTTGTGCAGGTCACTGTCATCGAGGACAAGAAGCTGGATGATGAGAAGAAGGCCCTCAACCTCTAAAGGACTTCTTTTTCTTATGCCCCTATTACCGTCTTGACGGTAAGCTGCAGTCCTCCGCGACTTGCAGCGTCGTTGAAGGATACAAAAAGCCAGCTGCACTCGTCTATGTCTGATTGTCTACTTGTATCCATCTCCATGCCACATAGTCCACGAATATCTATCTATATTGCCCTGCACATTCTTGTGTCTAAAAAATAAATTGTTTTTCGTTATAAGCTGCTTATGTATGATGAGACGGGAACAAGGAGAAGTACAGAATTAAAGATGATGCATCTTTTTCTGCAGCGAGAGATGAGATGCTGTTGTTGTTTGATGTTGTAGCTTCGTTTTACCCCTGCCTGTGCTGCTTCGCCCTTTCTGCTCAGATAGAAAGAGGCTATTGTATTTTTAGGGAGCGACAATGATGAAGAAAGAGCCCATACTCTCGCTCATTCTTTTCTCCACGGACGTAACAAGAACCAGGAAAGGCAGAGGAAAGTTGCCATGAGTATCCACCGCCAGGGCAACTTCTGGCGATCAAAGGGATGGAAACGATCGACCCGTTCCATTTTCACTGTTACTTAGTGCGTCGTATGCGGGAGGCTTCTTGCGTCCATGGTCGACCCAGAAGCAGAGGACATTGGACTAGTTACAAAACAAACAGGAGCTCCTCTTTGCTGCCATTAATGACCAACAGAAGTAGGCTAACCCATGAAGAGTCATGGATAGCTACTTGTTGCCCCTAATGAGGGACAGCACGAAATATGAATATGTTAATGCAATTCGTGTCAGGATCCTGGTTGGATACACGATGAATGCTGAAAATACATTTTTTTCCCTGAAGCAGAGTATGTGAGCATCCATCCCATGTGGATGGCTGACCCTTCGCTTACTATATATACTTATAAAAGACAGCATTTCTTGCTTCCTTCTCATCCTCATCGTTCTTTCATTCTGCTTGCATGCCTCTCATCCATCCTCCACTCATTCATCCTCATCTCTATTTATCAACTCTGTTACCATCATGTCCGCCTCCACCCTGATCCACACTTCTCTTAGACAGGCCTCCAGCAAGGTCCTGCCCATCCTCACATTCCCACGGACCACCCAACCCCTCGCCCTTTCACTCCTCACCTCAAGGCGACTCATCTACTCCAGAGGTAACGTCCTCCTTGCAAGCAAGTCCCTGTCAACAAGATCAGCACTGAATCCCCTTCGACAGTACACCACCTCTTCGTTGGTCGTCAGCAATGAAAAGACCAATGTTAATCAGGGTAGGTTGCTTTGCCACCGAACACTGTATATGTTCCTTCTTTAAGATCTGTCAATCTTTGACATGTTCTCATGCTTTATTGCGCCTTTTCACAATTAGCACCAGCAATGGCTGCTGCGGCCGTTCAAGAAGAAAGCATGAGTGAGAAACATGAACAGAGGTATGTATCTTGTACTTTCAATTCAGGGCTATCTTTCAGATATGTTCCTGAAAAATTAGCAGTGCATGATCCGTGCTCGACATTACATCTTCAATTGCTGAGGACACAACACTCTCTTTGAACTTTCAGTGGCCTCTGCACACAAACACGGACACACAATTTGCTCAGCGCAAGGTGCATTCCGCGGAAGGGACCATAGGGGGAGGCATGGTCAGTTGTATGTGCTGGACTGGATAGATGACCCATGGAGTGATCAAGTGTCGCTCACACAGTCGCACAAGACCTGCCTGATCTTTTTACTGGCGATGATGATGATAGTGGCCCCCCCTTCATGACATCATGCACAAACCAGCAGTACACATTTGCTAACCCTATACATTGCCCTATCTTTATCGCACATAGAATCTCCGAGATCAAGGATGCAAAGCTGATCTTTAACCAGGCGTTCAGAAATGTGCAGGATGTCTGTGGACGAGAAAACATGCGGTTCCCCAAGGAGATCATCTGGTTGATGGGCGCACCAGGATCAGGAAAGGGCACCCACACGCCCGCTATCCTACGCTCCAGGGGCATCACCAATCCTCCGATCTCCATGTCCTCTCTTCTCTCGACACCCGAGTGCAAGGAGCTGATCAACAAGGGGCTTATGATCAGTGACGGCAAAGTTGTCGAAAATCTGCTGCATGCCCTCCTGGATTGTGAACCCGAGGTTGGTGTACTTGTGGATGGGTTCCCGAGAAGCGAAGTTCAAGTCGAGTGCCTGAAGTTGTTTCACGAAAGGATGCACGAGTTGCGCAGGGAGTACAAACACACACCGCTGAAGGACTTTTTCCCACGACCGACCTTCCGTATCTGCGTGCTCTATGTCGATGAAGAAATCTCAGTCAGTCGGCAGCTCATGCGCGGCAGGCTGATTAAGGAGCACAATGCCCAAGTCCTCCGTTCTGGCAAGGGCGAGATCAAGGAAGAGCGTGTCACGGACTACGACGAACTACTCATCCGGGCAAGATACGAGATCTTCAAGGACCACTACTCGTGTTTATTGAAGCTGAGCAAAATCTTCCCCTTCCATCTGATCAATGCTGTTGGAAGCATTGATAGCGTGATGCGCATCATCCTCAAGGAATTCGAGTACCAGTCTTCGCTCGAGTTAGAGCACGACACTTATGAAGCCATCTCCCATGTCCCACTGGCGACCAAGATTGGTATTCATGCCCGACAGGATCTGATCAGGAGGTTGGAGCATTATTGCGAGACCGAGCCCGAGATCTTCTCAAAAGCCGTTCGGTTTATCGATCAGGAGGTATCGCCCATGGTCGCTCGGCACGCCATTAGTGGACAGGCCCTTGTGCGATCTCAGAACCCGATTCTCTCGGACCCAAAGGTTGTCGAGGTGGTTATCAGCATTCTTTCAGAGCGTGGATACGCTGTAACCATGGATGAGCGCGTTCACGAGACACCGAAGCGTATCGACCCGGAGACCTGGGAAATTATTTTGGAGAGAACGCATGTTTACGCGCTGAACGTTCGGTTCCCGCAACACCACATTCAGCCCTTGGAGCAAAAGTTCTAAAGGTGTAAAGAAATTCTCTTATGTTTCTTTTTGCAGTCTCTTTTTTTTTTTCTGTTTTTTTCTTTCTTTCATTCTTTCTATCCAATTGCTTCCAGCACTTTTTCTTATTAGATACATTGCCTCTGCATCCGTTATGTTCATGATGCACCCGCGTATGAACATCAACGCTATTTCTTTTGCTTTCATGTAACAGCACAGGCTGTTCAAACTCTCTCCTCACTTTTCTTCACCAGCAACGCCATTTTGCTACGATAGTCCATCCATATTTATTCCTCAATGTATACTATCCCTTACTCCGACGACTTCGATTTTTGATTCATAAAGTCGCAATGGGGGACAATTGGGAACAGTAGGCCAATACTGCAAAGAAAAAAAAAAAAAAAAAAAAAACGATTAAACTCAATTTTGCACGAAAACAAAAACAAATGCGTTCAAAGCTGATGTATCTTGTTCCAAGTAAGATTCGAGAGGAGTAGTGTCTCGTTCGATGCCTACTGCATATAAATAACCGCCATTGTGAGTTCGTGTTCACAAAAACTCAATCCAAGGTTACGTTTGGCAACTTTGAGCGCGTTTTTTTTATGCGTGTGTATATGTGTGTTTATCGATATATCGATAACCATTCGACGCATTGGTAGCGGTGGTGGGGTTTATTTTTTTTATTTTTTTTTATTTTTTTTTACTGCTCCCAATCCATCAGTGACTATGCATCTTCTGATCCTCTTGACTTCTTGGTTGTCGCAGAAACGGAGGCCACATCATCTGAAGGCAATCCATTCCTCTTCTTGTTGGTCTGCTGCTGCTGCTGTTCCTCCTTGGGCAGTTCTAGACATGCGCCATCGACCTCACCCGGATCGGCCTCCATAAGAAGATCGACTTCATCTTTATCCTTGTTGATCTCGTCGTCTTCGTCGTCTTCATAGATACCGCCCTTGGGTCTATATTTTAGCTCATCCAGCTCTACGTTCTGTGTGGAAGAGGAGGGGTCGATGTCCATGGCCGCAAAGGTCGAAACAGGCTCTGAAATCTGTGTGGTAGAGGGGATCGTCGTTTGTGCCCCTTCATTCGTATCCGTTGTTGCTGCTGCTGCTGCTTCCAAAGCTGATGATGAAGGCTGAGTGTCCTGCTTCTCTTGCTGTTGCTGTTGCTGTTGCTTCTGAATTTCCCGTTCCCGTAGCTGCTGCGCCTTTGTCTGGCCCTTCTTGCTGTTATTAGGCTGTCCGGGTACCTTGGTCCTCAACTTGTTCTTCGTGGCCGCTTCTTGTTCCGTATTTTCGGAAAGAACGCCCTTTTGGACTAGGCGCTCTGTTAGGCCCGTGTTGATGGACTCTTGAAGGTTCACAAGTGCTTGGGCTAGAGCTGTGAGGTATTGCTCCTTCTTGGTTTGAGAGGACACGGTTGTGTCTGAGGATACGTGAATAGGTACCTGGAAGGATAGGGCTTCTGGAGCCGTCGTGAGTTCCGTTGTGGTGGTTTCTGTGGCGGATGCGGCGCTGTAGGAAGCGGTGACGGTCGGAGTAGAGCTCATGACGCAGATTCGGGATGTGTGTGTGTCCGTGTGTGTGTGTGTGGCGATGGAGAGAGAGGGATCTTTGAATGCCATCACTGCGCGTTTCCTGGTGACGGTTGTTATCTGTGCTGGTTGCTGGTTTGCCTCTCTGGTTAAATAAAAGCCACCAGGGGCTCACGGACCACATTTGGTTTTTTCTTTTCCCCTTACCCCTGAAAACCTTCGCTTTCATCAACCCATCAAACGAAATCAGCCATGTCAGCTTCAGGACCAGGACAGGAGGCTCTCCGCGAGGCAGCCCAGGCAGCGGTGTTCGTCCACTCTACAGAGATGCCCAAGGACTCGATCGTGATCAAAGGCCCAGATTTCAACCAGACCGTGACCTTGGACTCCTTACTTTCGACCTTTATCCACTCTGGCTTCCAGGCCTCGGCCATTGGTCGTGCTATCGAGATTATTAATGAGATGCGTCAATGGCGTCTTTCGGATGAGCCTCTCCCACTTCCCACTGCTGAGGACCCCATCGTCGATCCTGAACTGCTGGACCCCGAGTATCGCAAGTCCGTGAAATGCAAGATCTTTCTGGGGTACACTTCGAATTTAGTTTCGTCCGGTGTTCGTGAGGTGATCCGGTTCTTGGTCCAACACAAACTTGTTGACTGTTTGGTTTCGTCCGCCGGCGGAGTCGAGGAGGATTTTATCAAGTGCTTGGCTCCGACATACTTGGGAGAGTTCTCGCTGGATGGCAGTAAGTTGAGAAAGAGTGGATTGAACAGGATTGGGAACTTGTTGGTTCCGAATGATAACTACTGCAAGTTTGAGGATTGGGTCATGCCAATCCTGGATAAGATGTTGGAGGAGCAGAAGGACGAGACGATTAAAGCCCATTGGGCACCGAGTAGTGTCATCAGCAGGTTGGGTAAGGAAATCGCACATGAGGAGTCGATCTACTATTGGGCCTATAAGGTATGTGCTTTTGCTCTTCAGGGCTGTTGAAACGAGAAGGGGAAGGGTACTTTTTATTGATGTGGATCCGATTTTCAGAATTAAATAATCTAACGTCGTTTTTTTTTTTTTTTTTTTTTTTTTTTTTTTTTTTTCTAGAACGACATTCCAGTGTTCTGCCCAGCGTTGACGGACGGTTCTTTGGGCGATATGATCTACTTTCACTCGTATAAGAACCCCGGTTTGATCATCGATATCGTCTCGGATATCCGCGCTATGAACAACCAGGCCGTGTTCGCCAAGAAGACTGGAGTCATCATCCTCGGCGGTGGAGTTGTTAAGCATCATATCTGCAACGCCAATCTCATGGTAAGCGCATCGCGCTTCTTGTCTAATTGACTTTTTCATCATCGTATTTCTAATTGCATTTTTTTCTTCGTCTTTATTTACTGTCCACATGGTCAATAGCGCAATGGTGCAGATTTTGCGGTGTTCATCAACACAGGCCAGGAGTTTGACGGAAGTGATGCAGGAGCTCGACCGGACGAGGCAGTTTCGTGGGGCAAGATTCGTATGGATGGAAAATCCGTCAAGGTCTACACGGATGCGACAATCGCCTTCCCTCTAATCGTCTCGCAGACCTTTGCCAAGGAGTTTCAAAAGATTGATGAAAAGTTTTCATAGAGACATGTAAAGGCTTGAGGCCGAAAAATAATAAATCAATGTATATTTCTATCTAAAGAGCCTTTCTATGTTTTAGTCCGTTCCCCTCAGCTCGAACGGTAAAAAAGGCGCTATGTTCAGCTATAGTGCACACTTTCTGAATCGGAGATTGATGCCTTGTGATTTCTTTTTTTCAATCGTGAAAGCCGTTCAATCGTGAGATAAAAGTCGCGCTTCTTAGACAGCACTCTTTATCATCTTGTATAGGTATATAAACTACTCTGGAAGCCTTTGCAGCTTTTTTGCCCTGTTACCTTCCTTCACAACTGCCTACTCGACAATGAAACCCTTCCTGCGCATTCGAATCCTGGTCGTCCTAGCCATCAGTCCCGCGCTTCTTTGCTCAACTAATCTCAATGGTACTGCCCTGATCAAAAATGCCTTCCTGCCCTATCGCCATAGACGCTGTTCATTCATATTTTCGTAAATCTTGCGCATACTTTCTCCGGAGGATGAGTTTGCCCAGGCCGAAAAGGTATATCTGAATCTTTCAAGGGATAGAACTGTCACCATGCCCGTCGAGCGGACAGTGCCGTGCGATCTTTGGTAAGAGAGGAGATTGGGGATAAAGCTTCCAAACTACCGTGAATAAAGGTACCGGTGGAACATTCAAACACAAATACGCTGTTGAAGGCAAGGATACAAGGTGGCGCTTACTGCGGATGAGCTACAGGCCAAACTTTGGGGAGAAGCAGTTTCAGGTTCTGGAGGATCATATTCCGAAAAAGATCAACAGAGTGGTGCCATTACCTTGTTTATTTGGATGCTATTCAGAGTACACTGGCATTACGTGAACGTTAATCGCGGTGCAGAAGAGGAAGGCCTCGTATGCTTTTTGTTGTAATTCTTTAATGCAAATGCGCGAAGATGTAACGCGCGACCTATATTACTTCTGATTTGCATTTTAAATAGAAAAGCTACACTTTACCACGAGCGCCAAATTCCATTTCCTGGTGGACAAAAGATCTTGAGGGGCAGTTATTTGCACAGCATGTTTTATTCAGATCCACCTTTAAGGCAAACCAAGCATCTTGTGCATGTACTAGGCTATGTCGAACCTCTATGCGATTGCTATTACCAGTGGTTGTACAAAACATGGCGAAGCACCAAAAACGAGAGGCGATGCAGATGGGGGCGAGGTTGGAGATTTGGACCGATTTAGACATGTCTTTTGCTCTTTCGCATCTCTTCTTCTTTAGATTCTTCTTCAGTCGCCTCCTATACCATCACTCTTTTCGACTGCCATTTCGCTTCAGGAACAGTAAGATATGACAACCCCCACCAAGAATGAGAAGCATGTCCAACAGTTCAGGGCCCGGTCGGCGTGCAAGACCACCAATATCCCCACCCAACTGGATATCAAGTCTGGACAGCGCTTTGTACTATGGAAAAGCGTCCTTCTGATTTTCAAAGATGCTGAATATGTCATGGATGGCGACGACCTTGTTCAGTTTATGATGGACGAAAACTACGAAGAGTAAGCCCAGGAACTAAAGGAAGGAAAATAGATGGCGGCTGCAATTGTAGCTGGCCGGTATCTGGCATGCATTTGCTGCTCATTGTTGCCATAGTCTTGTTCCTCTGAGGATTTGTCACCAACTAGGCGTCGTTCTTGATGTGGTCACGAAGAGCGCCGATAAGAGTGCACCTGCACCGTTAGAGACCTCTTCTCCCTCGCAAGATATTGTGGGATACATATCCCCTGTAAGCGAGGGCTCGATCGATATAGCCGTGGAATTACATGGGTCTACCGACCTCTTCATCACAGTCAAAGACATCACAACCAGAACCCTTACCGTCCAGTCCGCTGAAAGGGCCGTAACAACACAGCAGTCTCTCCAAGAGTACTTCCAGCTCTATCAGTCCTATGTCGAAGCCAGCACCACTGGCCAGCCAATCCAGGCAGCGAGCATCAAGAACACAATGGAACAGCGGTTCGGCCTCCTGGATACACAGCTGCAGTCCAGTGACATCTTCCAGGTCTACACTCTGCAGATCCAGCAACAAATCCTCAACCAACTGGCGCTCCTCCAGAACCAGGTCCAGGCGGTACGGACACAAACATACGAGCTTTCCCAGTACCCGATCCCTCGACTGTTCATCGTCCTTCCGAAACCTATGCGACGCAGAGACAAGCTTAGCAAACCCTTCACCAAGCAGTTCCGCTTGTTCTTCCTGTGCGAGTGCGGTAAGCATACCATGACAGAAGGAAGCACGATCCCACACGAGATGCATCTAGCCAAGCACAAGGGATACGACATCGATGAGCCGAGCGAATCCTTTGAGAGATACGGATCCCATGTCCTGACGACCATGAGGCTGCTCAAGTATGGGTACACTATTGCTGACGCCGTTGTGCCACCTCTCGCCTTGTTCAACCTTGCAGACGGGATTGAGACTGTCAGCAAGAGACTCAATGTGGACACGAGTAGCATTGCACCTCTGGTAGACGAGTCTATCAGGCATATCGAGAGTCTACAGGGGAATGGAGGAAACCCTGGCGTAGCATCCAGTTCGATGGGCCTGAATGCAGTCGAGGCGCTCGAGGGAGCAGATCTGAGGCAGCTGGAGTCGTTTTTGCGGGCCAGCGACAAGGGCCGCGACCTCGGCAACCTGTACCAAGTGGTCACAGCTTATGGACATGTCAAGTGGGTCTGCTTGGACCACTACCGTAGCAACTACCGGGAGTCAGCAATGCAGCATTTCAGGGACGTCGTTAAGGCCAATAGCGGACATTATTTCGCTGATTGTGTTAACATCGAATTTGGGTCCAGTATTGTCGCCAAGCAGTTTTACGAGGCGCTTGTTAGGCCTCGCGGCATTCAGTACCTCGATCTTCGCTTGACGTGGGATGTCACATTTGACGAACTTCGGGCTCTCGAGGCTGCTATTAGTCGAAGCAACATTACCAGCTTGCATGTACACCTCGTAGAAGCCAAGGAACCGCTGCTCGACGTCATCAATCGCGGTCGTCGCTATGACCCACTCATACACTTGATGGCTAACGGACGGATCCAGAACATGGCGATCAAAACGAACAATAACGTATACCAATTCATCAGCAATTCCTCGTTCATAATGGCTTCGCACCTCCGAAGTCTCAGTATCACATCAGAGTCAAGATCTCCCAAAGGTCCGCCAAGATCGATCCTTAGAGTCATTCTCAAGCACTGTCCTTCGCTTCAGGAACTTGGACTAGCCACCAACGATATGCACAGCACCTTTGAGGACTTTACCAGCAGGACGTACGAGTATCCATATCTCAAGAATCTGACCCTGCATTGAGATCGGCATAATATCTTTGCAGGACTATCTGGCAGTGTGATCCAGACTGTGGAGCTTAGTACTGAGGACCTTAAAGGTTTCGCGTTTGATGAGAGTGAGGTTCTTAGAGCAGGCTACTTAACAGAGCTCACCACGATAGATACCACAGAAGGCAGAAATAACCCTGTACTGATGGATATCCTTTGCAATAATCCCAAGCTCTCGGCTGTCATGATCCATTGTCCTCCCAGGCGAACGTGTGCCATCGTCAATGCACTCGCACTCGCCAGGAACGCTATCGTAACAAAAGGTGGATCATCTGCACTACAACATGTCAACGTCCAGTGAGCGGATTTAGTATTCAATAACGACCGGGTTGATTCGGATTCCATCGCCATATCCCTGAACTTTCCAGATGGCGCCGCGCTGGACATCTTACCCATCAACATCACATATGACGAGCATGGCTCAAATGATGACTGGGAGCAATTTCCTGAGGAGGAATGCGAGGTGTTTTTTGAGATACTGAGTCAACAAAGATGGTATTTGGACGTGCTACAAGTACACTATACATTCAGCGACGACATGGCAATTATTCTGGACAAGGTCACTGAAGAGCGCGGCTCAAGGATCACGTCGCTGAAGCTGAATACATCTTCACTGACAGCTGCTGGAATCGAATGCATGTGTCGAGTCATTGATCGGTCTCGGGATCTGTCACAGCTCACTTTCGCTTTTGAAGGTATGGGTGAGGAAGATGGGAAGGAATGGATGGTGCTGCTGTTTGGCCGATATGGGAAAAGATTGAACGGCTTGAGATTGGGCACGCTATTGTTTGAGAACTGGATCCCATTAGTCGAAGAGCAGTGTCCGAGCAGGTGGGATCTTTCCGAGCTGGAGTCATTTGAATTGAACAGGCATCTCGTAGATGACCCCCATAAATACACTCAATGGATTGCAGCTATGGTCTCCGCCCCACCTCAGCAATCCGCCTCCTCGCTGCCTTGTCGGTCACTTAACTCAGTCCAAGAGGACTCAAGCACCGCTAGCGATGTATCGAGCCTCAGCAGCTTGACTTCTTCATCCGGAACTCCCTATTTGTGGAGGCCTCTGAGCCGCATCCGACTGAACGGCATTAGGCTCCAGCACCAGGACTGGACAACAGTGATCAAGGCGCTTGATTTCACGGCTTTGGAAATTTTGGATCTTACTTTTACCAACTTTGATGAGGAAGAGCTTCAGGTCTTGGTAGATTGTGTTCCTGAGGAGAGCAATAGGGCTATGCCTTTAACCACATCTCTTCAAATGACCCCTATATTTTATAATGCTGCAATATTGCGATTGGTAGCAGCGCTCAAGAAGAAAGCGCCCTACGCCAGAATTTTTGATATCGATATGATACAACGGCATTTACAATAAACACCTGGCATACGGACACATCGAAGCAAAAAAAGTCCGCGATCCTTCGACAGCTGCCGAGTCTCTTCATTACATGGTTTCATATGATGGATATATCCTATTGCGACGCTTATCATGAATGTAGAGTAATATCTGGTATGGCTATGCACTTGAGTAGCTTGGATTTACGCCGCCTGAAGGATACGTTCATTCTTGATTTGGTTCGAGCTGAGTACAGATAAGCCGTGCGACCAATTTCTGTAGTGTATCTCGGAACGTTATGCAAACATATCTGCTGAGCGCAGTAAATATTTCAGGTGATTTATTCTGCTGATGGTTGCCAAGCAAAAAAAAAAAAAAAGGCAAAGTCGAAGGTTTGAACATACTCAATCCCTCACTCCTCTCCTCCTCTTCCATTACCTTCTTCAGCTACTATCTCGCCTCTGAGGCAGCGCATTCGATAGTTTGGTGCTCGGCCGACAGGCGACACTGGCAGTTACGTCTAACTGGATGTTGAGTCTGACATCGAGTGCCATTGGCATTCGCTTGATATAGGCAGGACAACTACGTGGATACTACGGGTATTCGAGGATTCTGACGAGCGCGACTACACATTGATGGCAGATAAGATGAAAAAGCCGGCATCAGATGAGAGAAAGAATGAGAGAAAGAATGAGGCCGTAAAATGGAGGGTATGTTATTGGGACAAGTGCGTTTGCGTTTACGAGTGACACAGAAGGGCATTGGTTTCAAGTGCTTCGCCCAGATGGCTTGACCGCAGATTATTGGCTGGGACAATTGGAATGCAGACGTAGCCGATTGGAATGGTGTCAGGGATTGTCTTGATGCTCAGTGGTCCCTATTGTTCGCTTAGGATAGAAGACGGGGATCCAAGGGGGGGTCGTGCGAATGATGTGCCCCTTTCTCGGGGGTCTGACTTACCAGCTTCCTTTACAAAATGGGCCTCCTGGATGGGCCTCCTGCAGTAACGCTCATCAACTCATTAAGCAAAGCGAAAAGGCTCTCATTCTCGACGCGTTAAAATGATTACCTTGGCTGATATAAAACCACATTGCGCATCCACATCCCTCCTCGACCAGTCCTCTCTTCTCATCCATCACCTTTCGCCATACTTCTGAAAAAAAAATGTTCTTCCGCAACCACACTTTGACCTTCCTTCTTGCCAGCTTCTTGGTCGTCTGCTCATCCTTCGTGGCAGATGCCGCTCCAGTCCCACTATCGTACACCCCACCCCAGGATCACGACGCCTCAGCATCTCCTTGCCATCACTGTGGCGTGCCTTATGCGCTCACACATAACCCAGGGAATATCCCAAGGTCCTACAGCGGTTACAATGGGAAATATAGAAACTCGGCTACTAGTGGACATGCGACCTTGCCTGTCGAACCCGTTAAACCGAGCCATTTACAGTGAGATTAAGAGGCCGTATTATACAGCTAATACGGACCCCCGTGATATCTTGTCAATAAATACTTCTTCAGACTCAACAACATACCCAACGTTGATGTCTTTTCTTCCTTCACACAGTATTTCGGAAGGTGTTTCTTTCCTTTTTTTTCACAATATTTCGAGCAATACATTCTGCAGTGTCAGGCGAAATCGTTTCATGACTCATGTGTATAAATTCTATCATCCGCTGATCTTTCTATATCCGTCAATGGTAAATCGTTCTTTGTGCGGTTTAGAGCAGAGGGGAGAGTAGGGTGGGATTGGGCGTAGACCCCAGGGGACTCGCCGTCTAATATCCTTCAGCGAATCCGCTCGCTGTTCATAAATAACATCTGATGTCTCTAAGCACGGGCACCACGCTTGGCAACCATGACCTCATCCGAAGCATCGACGCCCAAGGCCTCCAAAAGTCCATCGTGAGGATAGCTGCGACGCTCAAAGTGAGGCTCGGGCTGGGTCTCTGAGAGCAGGTATCCGAATCCAAGGAATGCGACAGCAGCAGCGGCGAGACGCTTGACACCGAGAGAAGCAGGGAAGGCCCAGACGTCAGGGGAAAAGATATTCAGGACCTCATCTTCTTCGGGGACCTAGAAATGGATCATGGAGCAGTAGATAAAGAATGAGTGTGAAATTCTTGTTGACAATGTAAATTCCTGACATGGTGGTTTGATCCGAGTCCTTGATGTTGGGAAAATGGCGGGTCAATTGGTATTGCTGGACTGAATATCGCGCTTGGTTGATGGCGCCCATACACATCTGTTTCAATCAGCCCTTTATTTCGTTGGAAAACATGGGTGGTGTGGGCTGTATCCCCCTGATAATCAGAATGCCAGTGCCGCCCTGTCAGTCGTCCGTGTTCTATTGACTCCTGCAAAAGATCCACAGCATGCTCGGTTGTGACCTTGCAGTGTTCCAGTAAGATCCAGCTATCCCGCATCGATTGGTCAATCTCTTTATGCCTCTACGAGATATTCCTGATTCTGCAAAGATGCTGCCGCCTAAAGCGACCTAATTCCTGAGAAGACAACTTCCGAGATCAGCGATCGAATACATCGGACGTACAGTTTCACCAAAGTTGCGACGATCCTGACGATCCCAGTATCCGGCCGAAGGGTTGCCATCGCGCCACTGCTGATTGTACATTGGCAGGTTGGGGTACGATCCAATCTGGGTATCGCCCGTGATTTTGTCGCCAGGCAGGAAACTGGTCGCATCACCAGGGATGGCTGGGTCGGCTTTGTTGCCGGCATGGCCGTTTAGGTTCACGGTGTGGGCGGCACGGATCTGGGTGAATGGAGCAGAGGCGGTGCTGTTTTTCGAAGCAGCAGCGACAGCGCGAGCTACAGGTCGTGAAGCGCGCAACATGGTTGTGAAGGTGTATAGAGGTGGGAGGTGTTCGATGTGAAAGGTTTGATGATCCCAGAATCGAACCTCACTGCTGGCTGCCGCCGGACCCCGAGGTCCGAAGCTTCAAGCCCCTTAAAATAGATACTCGCAAAAAAAGGTGCAGACTCGAACTTTACTGAGTAGAATCCTCTTCTGCATTTGAACATGAACGAAGACACGACCAATCCCAATGGCCCTGCGAAGCCTGCGAACCCCTTTCGAATGCCCTCACGGCAGGAAATGGAAGAGCGGCGGAGACAGCTCGAGGCCAACAGCAAACCAGCGCTGCATTTCAAACCAAAGGGCATCACTTTGGACAAGGATAACGCCAACCCCGCTCAGTCAACCGCGAACGCCACCAGTTCTGAAAGTTTATTCGACGGGAGTAGCGATAATTTGAACGATACTCGAACAGCTTTGAATGGCACCACTCAGAATTTTGGCGGAGTGACTTCAGCTACACCGATTATTATGAGTTCAAGGCAACATTATCAGCAGCAGCAACAACATCAGCAACAGCAGAAGCAAGAACTCAATCAAAAGCCAGCGCAAAGCAATCCTGTTTCTCTAGATGACGACTTTGGTTTCGACGATGATCTTGGAGACATTATTTTGGATGACGACCTATTCGACATCGAAGACCCACCAAGTAAACCGCAGGAGACAACTACAGCAGCACAGTCATCAACATTAGGGTCTGGATCAGGGATATCTGCAACTGGAACTGGGAATGGTACCAAGGTTGACTCTGCAGCAGCCGTGGTGGTACCTCCACCCTTCATTCCAAAATCAAAGACCACTATTGTCGTTAAGTCATCCCAACGTGGAAACCCCTTGCTTCAGTTCATCAGGAATGTACCGTACGAATACGGCGACATAGTTCCGGATTTCGTCGTAGGCTTGACATCGTGCATCATTTTTCTGAGGTATGGAGGTTTCGGATGTGTCATAGGAAGCATTCCTTTCTGATATACAGGATATGATCGTAAGATGGAGCGCTAATGTCTATGTTCATCTTGGTTATTCTTTACGTGCGCTAGTATTCGATACCATCGTCTGCATCCAGAGTATATTTTTAGCCGGATAGCTGCCCTCGGAAAGAGCTTTGTCCTCCGCGTCCTGTTGATCCTCGTCGATGTGGTGCGTGATGAAACAAATCGCCATCTTGTGCCTGATTATCTAGCGACGAACGTCAAAATAATGTATCATATCAAATACCATTTATCATCATAGGACACGCACCAGCAGGCGATTCGCGAGTTGACAAGAGTGGCACTGGTGAACGATTTCACGGTTATCTGCGCATGGAGTAATGAAGAGGCAGCCCGTTACATCGAGACATACAAGGCATATGAGAACAAGGCGCCTGATGCGATCAAGGAACGAGTCGACAATGATTATCTCTCGAAACTGACGGATAGCTTGACCCAGATCCAGTCCGTCAATAAAACGGATGTTATTACGCTATCATCGACCTTTGGCGTAAGTTCATTCCTTTGCGTTTGCAGTAACTAAACGACCACATGGCATACCGTATACTAAATCGTTTGCACCATCTTGATGTTTGTAATAGTCTTTCAAGAACATCATGAACGCCTCTGCGGAGGACTTGGCAATATTGCCAGGTTTTGGAGAGCGAAAATTGAAGCGGCTAATGGAAGCGTTTGATCAGCCATTCGCAATTGATCCCAAGAAGAGGCGCCAACGGCGCGGATAGATATATTATCCGCCTATACTTGTACACACACACATACGCAAATCAACATAATAAACAAATTCATTCATCTGTAACCTGGCGCCATTTGTTTCCATGCACTATGGTTGATCTTTCATTATTTTTATCTCTATGGGGTAGAAGATTTTGTTGTTAATTTCACCCTGCTGTCGAACATCCTGCTTTGGAAGGTCTTATTCCTGAAGCAAGCTGTGACCGGTCATCTCAGCAGGGACATCCAAGCCCATGACGCGGAGGACGGTTGGAGCAACGTCGCAAAGGGCACCGACGGTACCGTTGAATTTGTGAGTCTTGCTGGTCATGACAAAGGGAACGCGAGCACAGGTATGGGCAGTGTGAGGGGTCGAGAAGTCATCCGACAACATCTTCTCGGCGTTTCCATGATCGGCGGTAATGAATAGGACATAGTCGTGCTTGACGCAGGCCTCATAGATGACTCCAATGGCAGCGTCCGTGGCCTCGACACCCTTGATGGCAGCATCATAAATACCAGTGTGGCCAACCATGTCTGGGGGTGCAAAGTTGCACATGACGAAGGGGAACTTTTTGGTGGCGATCTCCTCCGCAACCTTCTCGCCAACGGCAGCAGCAGACATCTGGGGCTGCAAGTCGTATGTTGCAACCTTGGGCGAAGCGATCAAATCACGGTGCTCGCCCTCGAATTGGGCCTCTGTGCCTCCGTTGAAGAAGAAGGTGACGTGAGCATACTTCTCCGTCTCAGCGACGTGGCACTGGGGGACGTGCTTCTTCGCGAGCCACTCTGCGAGGACGTTCGTCATGGACTGTGCGGGGAAGGCGACGGGGAAGGGGAAGTCGCTCTTATACTGGGTCATGGTGGTGATGTGCAAGTTCTTGGGGAGCTTGACTTCCATGGGAGGAGGAGCGATGCCCAAGACCGAAGAGATCTCACGCATGCGATCAGAGCGGTAGTTGAAGCAGAAGATGGTATCATCGTCGCGGATCAAGCCCTCCTCGTTGACAATAATGGGCCTCAAGAACTCATCCGTAACATCCTTCTTGTAGTTGTCCTCAAGAGTCTAGTATCAGATATATCAAGATGGGAAGCATTAATTGTCGATCAGAGGGCAATTGACTGTACATGCTTGATAAGAACAGCTCTGGCTCAATCGTTACCTGGACGGGATCGTTAGTCTTCTCACCGGTGCCGCTGACAAGGCCGTCGATAGCGACCTTGATGCGCTCCCAGCGCTTATCGCGATCCATGGCATAGTAACGACCAGTGATGGTGGCCAACTTTCCGAACTGAAGCTCCTTGATCTTCTCGAGCAAGATCCTCAAGTAGCCGGCAGCGGAGCGGGGGGAGGTATCGCGACCATCGCCAAAGAAGTGAATGTAGACCTCAGGGACCTGGGCCTCCTTAGCGGCCTCCAAGAGAGAGAAGAGATGGTTCTGGTGACTGTGAACACCACCGTCAGAGACCTAAAGAGTGTGTGGGAGAAAATTAGATTTATTAGATAAGATATGCTTAGACATACGCCAGATAAACACCGCCAATTGCATTGATAACAAACGACTCACCAATCCCATAAAGTGGAGACGTCCGTTTCCGGCTTTAGCGTTCTCGAATGAGGCCTTGATGTTCTCCAAATGGCCAAACTGCTTCTTCGAGGCTGCGAGATCGATACGCACAATATCCTAGATCGATCCAGATCGAGTCAAAGGCATTAAAACATGGGTTAAGAAGATCCCCCAAGACTCAGTGCTTAAAAAGCAACAACTTCTCTCAATGTACTGGGGAAAGAGTGTAGAGAGAGATAGGACATAGCTCGGAGCAATGACCTTATCTCGCATAGCATCTAAAAGGTATCAATCTGTATCCCAGTCCGGCGCTGCTTCAATTACCTGGTAGACAACACGTCCAGCTCCAATGTTCAAGTGGCCGACCTCAGAGTTACCCATAAGGCCATCGGGCAGACCGACGTCAAGACCATGAGCACCGAGAGTGGTGAAGGGGTACTCCTTCTCAAACTTGTCCATGTAGGGCGTGTTGGCGTTGCGGATGGCATCACCACGGGTGTTCTCCTCGGGAGAGATGCCCCAGCCGTCAATGACGATGCAGCAGACGTTGTGCTTGACAGACGCGTTCTGGGCCATGGTGAATGTTGAATGGGATGAGTGTCTTGTGTAGGAAGGTTGAAGGAGAGAAAAATGATCTTGAGAGGGTCGGAAGGCAAACCCAACTGAACTGTTCATCACGTGGAAAAATGACGTCCCGTCCTACGCGAACTGTAGGGTCGCGTCAAGGAAAGAAGGACGCGTCTGCAGGGGCTACTCCTAAAGTTCTCGGGAAAAGGTATCGTTAATTGAATAATGAAAGCGTGTATTAAATGAATCTTTAATAAAAGAGGCTTATTAACCTTAGCCGCTGATCTCAGTGCGCTTCTAGTCTATGGCATTGCACTCTCGATGTCCGTTAAAAAGTATTCGATGTATAGTCATCTTGCGAAAGGAACAGGGCATCACTGGCGCGACAGAAAGCTTTCCTTGAAACCATATCTGTCGTGACATAGATACGCCGGCCTTCTTCAGCACAGATAATTGAAATACCAGGCCATCGATGTTGGATAGGAGGATAGACACCTACGTATCCTCATATTGTCGATCATATCCCAGTTCTCTCCGAACACGCCGGAGCGAATTGTGTTCTAGTCGGCCTCGTATGTACCCCCGGTTGACCATTGGAGAGGATATAAAAGTCAATGATGTTACCCACGCAGGCGTATACGACTTACTTACATATCTTCTGACCAGAACGAAATAAGAGTCATGGATGTGTTTTATCCGTAGAATTTGTGGTTACGAACAATGCTTACATCCATCCTATCCGTGCGAGTTCTGTATGTGTACTATATTGCTTAGGTCGAGACGCTCCACAGGGAAGAAGTTGGAAGACTAGCTTGAATAGGAGCTGACAAAGACAGCGACAGCTATGGATCTGGCGAATATAGTGACGCTACTTTCAATAAAAAAGTTACGCGACACGACAAGGGAGGTCACCAGAACCGAAGATTGGATCCCATCTCCTACCCTACTAAAGCGAAGCCAGTATCTTGATGTTCGTTCAAAGGCGTCTCAGGCCCATTTTATCATCTTTTTATTACTAATCGTGAATATGTCAGCGATATATGGGCCCCGGATCAATAAACGACATCTTATCCCGCGCACCACTCGCGAGCCTTCCCCCCGAACCCATCCTCCCATCCTCCACAGGCACCTTAAAATTATCCGCTGCATTACCAGGCATATTATGGCTTCCTGGCAGCATCGGAGAAATATATCCCATCTCCTCAGGCACGAACACAGGCGAGTCCTGCTGTTGTTGTGAAGATACTGGTGGCGGGTAAGCAAACGGATACAAATCAAGCCCTTCTCCAGCTGCACTACCGCCTGCCTGTGCGTAGTATGGAATTGGCTCAAGCTGGTGATGAGAATTCTGGTGCTGCAGATACGTCGGGTTCTGGAACGGATCCGTTGCTCGATAATGTGACATCGAAGGTGCCGTCGACGCCGCTACAGGTGGATAGAAAGCGCCTCCTTGGTTGCCGGCGCCATGATAATTTGCATTGTAATCATTGTAATCCTGATAATTTCCATTGTCATTAGTATGAGCGGAGACCGGTACGGGCGGCAATGGCGCATCCTGCTGCTGCTGCTGCCGCTGCAGTCGTTCCTTTTCCAACTTGGCCTCTTCCTTCTTTTGCTCCTGTATCTCGATTAGCAACAACGTCTCGGCCTTCCGCTTCTGCCTTCGCTTGTGTGCAAAGACAAGGTACCCAACCACACCCAAAAATGCGAGTCCAAAAATGGTCCCGAACGCGATCGCCACGCCGTTGACCTTATTCTTGCTACCATTTGTCGGCACACTAGGAGGCGTTGGTGGCGAGGGTGTTCCGGGCAGAGGTGTGTACTGTGTAGACCAGGCCCACTGTGAGACAGAAAGGACATATATCGGAGGGACGGAGGGAATGGGTGTTGAGGACCCTGAATTACCGCTAGAGTTCGAACTTGTAGAGGAGGGTGCCTGGTTGGCATTGAATCCGAACAATGAGAGGAACTGATCGCCGATAACGACACATTGATGGTCCCGCACGGGAGAAAGGGGAGTCGTTTTGAGTGCTGGTTGGGACCATGTCCAGGTCCGGGTATCGAGTGCATAGAGGTCGTTTGTGACCTTGTCGTTCGCCACAAGCGAGCCACCGAACATGATAATCGTGTTCCCGTCGGTAGCTAAAGTATCGGATACATAATAGAGCATGCGTTCAGTCTATCGATTTCTCGACAATACAAAAACATGCAAAAACGACGATTGCCTGCAGCGCCAGAACATACACAACGCTGCACAGTGTCCGTATCGCGGCGAGGGAATTCCGTTCGGCGTGCTTGATGTCGCTTTCTGGAGGATCAGCAAAGACAGAAAAGAAAAATCAGTCATGCTCATCGTATTTGGGCTGTTGGCATTCGTGCACAAACTCCGTTTCTGTCCCTACCTGGATAACGACAGCCCCTGTCACCATATCAACGATCGACAAGTTTGCAAACGACAACCCGTTACCATTTCCTCGCGACCCCGTTACCCCACCAAGAACCACGGCCTTACCACCTGGCGATGACAAAGGCACGACCTTGGATCCCGCCACCGGACCCAAATTTTGATTAATATTGCTACCACCATTCCCGCCAGCGGGTGCGACCGACCAATTGAGTGAACTCAACGACCCATCACTTCCAAACGCAATCAAGTCCGCCTCCGTCACCAAGTTCGTCAGGTCCGTGCCCATTGCAGACGCTGTATTCGACTTTTGCGGAAGCCAACCTCCACCAATAACTACACCCAACGACTTGGTCGCCCCTCCCACCGCGAAACCGGGCATCGTCCGTCCTGCAGCCATGAGCCCACCTCCTCCTGCTTTCTGTGAGTTTTGGTTATTAGAGTTAGTCGCTCCACTGACTGCCTGCGTCACCGGAGTCCATGTTCCCTTAGCAACACTATAGGCCATCATGAACCCACTGCCCCCTGCACCCGTGTTCATCGCATCGGCATTTCCGACTGTCAAGAAACTAGCCTGATCAGGCGTGCATGCTCCTGCATGGAACCGTTGGAAGGGTGAATAATCCGAGGTCAAATTTGCCCAAACCGGAGGTTTGGTCGAGCTTGGGGCAGAGTCAAAGGATTGAGAGAGGTCCAGTCGAAAATGTTGGTTGGTTGTAACAAGGTATGTTGCCGAGAGTGAGTAGGAGACCCCGCCCTGGATATGGAGCGAGGATCCCGTTTGACACATGGCGAATCCGCCTACTGGATATGGGGCCAGGGCAGCGGATACGGAGGAGGATGGCCATGCGATTGAGGCGATGACTGCAAGACTGGCGAGTGACTGTAGAGAGGATGCTGGCTTCCTCGTGGTGGGTCGTATACTCCGCATTTGCTGTGCTGGTGTTGGATGTGTCGAGGATAACGTCAGTAGTGCCATATTAATGTAGAACAAGTGTGAGAAAAGAGGAGGAGTAGAGTAGGGCGCGAAAGTATGAAGGTGTGGAAAAAGCGATAAAGTAAAAGAGTACGTACAGTAAACTATATGCAAAAAAGAAGGATAGGAGTAGAGGAGAGAATCAGGAAGCAAACAAGGATTGCAAGGGTTGCAGACCTGCAAACCAGCTGGTTCGGGTTATGAGAAGTGATTAAGGATGGAAGATGAATTTTGAGGAATGAGGGATGAACATGGTCTACTCCCTACAACAGACGGCGAGGGAAAAGAGAAACAGGGGAAGAGAAGGTCTCAGGAACCAGTGGGGCAGGGATTATTTTCAATTTACGACTTGCGGCCCGCCTCATTCACACTACTGAACCTTATTTCACATGGCGCAAGGGAGGCTCTCTCACGGGCAAATGGCAAATGTTTTGTATAAGTGGGTATATGAATGCTCCTAGCGTCTTTATTGCATCCTTGTCAACATCACTTTCCGGTTTTTTGTCGTTGTTGTTGTCGCTTGGTTAAGCTAATGGCTACAACTGTACTTGCAGTCAGTCCCAGCCCCATTCGACAATCTCATGGATTTCCTGTCGCCTTTTGTCTGGCTTGCTGTCGATATTGTTGATACCATCAAAATGGTAGTTCAGCCATTGAGCTGCAGCAATCGCAATGTACCAAGATCGTGGCGAAGATATCAAATGGAAACAGTGGTGGCCGCCCGGTACTTCCAGGTAAGCGATCGGTGTGGAAGTGCATGCTATGCGGGGATAATTGTTTTAGTAAAAATTAGTGGCTAACTCGTGTAACATCCATCGCACAGCAACAGCAAACCTGTGCCGAATTAGCCCCTTACTGTTACGGAAGTGATTCACAAAGTCGCGCGTATGCTGCACTGGAACTAGGGTGTCAATGTCGCCACTAACACATAGACATGAAACAAGCAATTGTTAGGGGATATCTCATCTCCGAAACACTTCAAACTGGGGTCACAAACTCATAACAACCGGACTTACTGGATCATCATGTGAGGAATACTGGGCTCCTTCAACCTGAACCGCGGTGAATGCTCCGTCAAAAACTTTAGATCTACAGCCACGGAATAAATGTGCTTACATGTGAGCTCAACGAACATGAACCAAACATACCACAGTCCATACGATTTAGCATATACATACTCTCTGCGGATTCAGCTGAACCCTCACGCCGAGCAACGTCCTTGATGAAACGAGTCCTGCAGTCGTGGTTGCTGTAATTTTCCAGGTCAACCAAGTTAACCACAGGACTGAGTCCGAGCACTCCATGAACAGTTGTATCCACGTCTTCAAACCCAGGCTGATACTCCGGCAGGTTCGTAGTACTCGCCAGAAGACAGGCCATATGCCCTCCCGCAGCATCACCGGCAACGACAATGTTCTCGGGGTTCCCTCCAAAGATCCGAATCTCATCTTTGACCCATCGTAGCGCGCGTTTACAGTCTATCAGTTGGGTCGGATATCCAGCTTTGGCGCCGAGGCGGTAGTCGACTGAGACTACAATCCAGTCATATGAAATCATTTCTTGCAAGAGCGGTCCCACCAACTTTTTGCTTCCCATCGTCCATCCACCTCCGTGCATATAAAACTATGCGGACCAAAATATATGTGCATGTTAATAACGCTATCAAGGTTTCTGCCCGTCCACATCATATCCGTCCGAAAGCACGCTTACGAGGACTGGTCTATCGTCTCCCGCCTGAACAGAGCATGGTTGATAGATATCCAAGGCCATGTCAAGCACAGATTTCCAGCCATCCGATGTCTGTGCGTTCAATTGCTCTTCCTGTGTCCAGTAGGGGACTATAAACAACAAATGGTGAGATATGTATTGAATGATCCCTGTCAACAGAGAATCTTCGTCCTTGTGATCTTTCCCACATACTGTTCTCATAGATGGTGCAGTCTCTGGGCCATTGGAACGGGTTCAATAGTTGTTGCCAGAACCTCAGTCTACGGTATCACACGCAATATTGAATCGGATTAGGACCCTGGAGCCGCCACTCTATTCAACAAGCACTAGTTCCACTGAATACTCTTACGATGTCAGTCCTGGGAGTTCGATCCAGTCCTTGCTGCCCTTGAAGAGTTGGTCCAAGAATTTTTGTCCCAGTTCCTGAACTTCAAACGCCCGCTTGAAGAGATACAAGAGTCCGATTGCTGTAATGAGATTGGTGTAGTAAAAGAAGCGCACCAAGAGCGACTCCTCTATGAAATGTCCCAAGTCAACGTGAAATGGCAGCAGAATTAGCCTTCTCTCATGAAAACTCTTTCAATGCGACACAGTAGACTGTCCATTCCTTGTCACTGGGCAATTGATACTGCAGAATCACTTACGGAAGGTGCCAGTGACATTCAGCCATGTGTAGAAGCAGGCGTCCATACACATGATCGACACGGGCAGTTCTGACAACTGGATGCTGAGTGCACAGAGGATCCAATTGACCTTCCGGTACCTCGTGGCGGCTCCAGAGATGGCGACCCAGGTCAAAACCATGGTGACAAACGATGCTATTGCGTATGAGACCGCCCACATGGACTTTGCCAGGTACATGCCCAGGCTGATCAGTGCCATGATTCCTGCTTGCGGTGCTGTTGAGACCATAGATTAAAATAGCATACAAGGTGGTCCCAATGATATGCGGCTCCCTTTGTGTCTTTGGACGTCCGAGCACTGGCTGGTACACTATCAACGAGCTGTTTATTCACCGCTGCTAATGGCCCTCTTGAGTCTTGGTGCTTGTTGAATGGTTGTTGACAGAAAGGCTACTGTATTTTGTGGGGAAGCAAGGTTCTTTTTATCCGGTGATTTGTGCCACGAACAATGCAATTGAGAGTGATAAAGGACGGAAAAATCGACAGCTCTGTCTTTTGGTCGAAAGGCAAAAGGTAATGACAACCGTCGATGGCGGATGAATGCACTTCCTGTAATCGGTGGGCCGAATGTCGTTATCGGCAAGTTGAATGGGGGAAGGATCTTTACTGCACTGTGCAACTCAAATAGGCGTGGGGTAATATTTTGTCGTGCTGTGTGAGGTGTAAAGTGAACGTGTGTGCTCAAGATGGAATGACAACCGCCTGTTGGGATGCGGAGGGGCGATGAGGGAAAGAGGGGGGGATCCGCTTGAGATCAGGTCGATCTCGCCTGGCTGTAGCTGCTATACAGCCCTTCTGCAACAGCATAAGACGGTGCTTTTCCTTGTCTCACAGAAACCACATGGACTCAGAAGTAACCCTATAGTGGATATCGAATTGTTGGGTTGCCGGTTTGGTCGCGTTGTGATCGGCTCGTGTCAACAGCCGAGTAAACAATCGTCATCGAATAAAGCAGCTTCTTTGCGTCTTTCGTTTTGCATAAATATTCCCATGGGCTTATTCACAGCCCTAGAAGAGAGATTGCAACGTGCACACTCGCTTTCTTTGACCCCATGCAACGTGGATGCATATCCGATCGAACTGCCCTGCCCTAGACGTTGCCCCTAATTCTGTTTCCCGATAAAAATTTATCGAGCGTTTCCAATGATCCTAATCCTTGGCACGATATGGGTTCAACTGAATCCCTAGACATACGCATAAGACTGCCTGTGAGTGCTCCTTACTGCTTTGGTAGCCAGCGATTGTGGAGAGACAAGGGATGTGCCTCACTTGCATTTTTGCACCGCCAGTCTAATCGCGACACATGGCAGATTTGGCAAATCATCGCCGGTTTAAGGGTCCCTTCACTCACTCGCAGGACACACTGAGCAAGCACGTTTACACAACACTGCAGCGCCTTACGCCTTAGCCCTTCCTCCGTTTGAATCCGTCATAAAAGGGGTTTACATGCGTCTTAGTAAAATGAGGGCGAGGTCTTAATGATGTTTCGAGAGTTTGCTAAAACTGATGAAACTGGTGTTTAAATAGAGGAAGGAATCGTGCGAAAGGTACCAGTTTTCCGAACTGCAGACTCCAAGGCGATCGACTTGTAGGCTAGAAAGACATAGCGTGCTCTCATCCGCTGAGCTGGTCTAGTGCAGTTTCTTGCAACGTCTTTGGTTCCCAGCACGGTAGTCAGAGTTCGTTGTATTATCCTTCAACATGTATCGTTTCTATATCGCATGTCAAGTGAGCGCAATTTATGCTCATTTTTTCATACATACTGAATGGCCACAACAGAGAAAAAGGAGTCGCCATGTGCATGCACATGGAGTAGGCTAGTCTGCATACAGTCGTTGTACACGTTACGTGATCGGAATAAAAGCAAACGATAGGTCTATGCAAAGGAAGAATGGTTTCCGTCACACTAGCCTAGGGAGAAACCGTCCCCACTACCGTGCACGTATCGAGATCTGGGAAAATGACTTGGAATGAGATCTTTTGCGCACAAGCCAGGACCCAATCTTGTCTCGTGAAAGTAATATACTGCAGCCTCCGCTGCTTTGTCATTTAAGAACAGGCCTGCATTCCCTATTCAAATGACGATGACAGCAAGAAAGTGGAGATCTCTTTTCTCTTCGGTCAATCGACCGTGCCTAGACCTCAGTTTTGACCAGGAGCAATGGACGTGCATTGTAAATGTGGATGTGGACAAAGATGTGGCAATAGGCATTTGAATTTGCGGCACAATAAAAAAAAATAGGGCTCTCTTCTAGATCTCTCATTCGTCCTCTTCGGTTGTATCTTTTCTTTTTGTTGCTGTCACTGATGTTTTGTTAAGAGGCAAGTGAATGCGAGCGGCCTCTTTTGCTCTCTTTTTTGTATGGTTTATCCTTGGGAGGAGCACTCATGTCGATTCTTGCTCTTGTGAATAGAAGCATAGATGTCCTGACCAAGGATGGCATGTCCATCGATTCCACTTTGGTGGCAAGATAACAATAACAAGGATGCTTGATATGCACATAAATTCAGACAAATGAAGTAGGAACTTGGCCAATCAAAGAGTCTGGCATCCTTTTATCAGGAACGGGTAGCAGCAAGGGTGTGGGATTAAAAAAAAAGTCTATCGCAGTCAAGAAATCGGAACATAGTCTAAGCGAAAGAGGACCCTTCCTGGTGCTCTGTTCTTGTCTGTGAGACTATATGCGTCCACATAGCTTGCCTACATACCTGTATGTCGCTGAAGATATGTTGATGGGAGAAGGCATTGACGCAGAGGAACTGACATAGAAAGTGAGAGAGTGAGAGCAGTTGAATGAATGAATGATTATGCAGCCATTGGGGAGCAAGCTCAAAGAGGTGCACACGGAGGAGAGAAATCCTTCGAAGGCTCGTTCTCTTCCCGTCACCACCATCCCTCTCATCCCTCTCATCCCCCTCATCCCCCATTCCTCATCCTCCATCCTTCATCTCGTCTCTCTCTCTCTCTCTCTCTCTCTCTCTCTCTCCCCCTTCTCCGAAAAGGTCTTCGTTTCTCTTCTTTTTGTTCCAGTGTCTCAGCCCTACTCCAGCCCACGCCATACCTCCATACCCTCATATCTTCACGCCCTCACACCCCTTCTTTCTTTTTTGGGTTGTTCCTCCGACAACCTTTCCTCCCGTTCTTCCCTCCACTTCTCTCTCTCCTCTCTCCTTCCCCCTCCCCTTTTCTTATCACTTTGCCACTGAGCCGACGATAAAAACGTGCTTCTTCCTGCTGGCCCCCCTTCGTTAATTCGCCTCTAGCACCATTTCCTTTAACGGCTAACCCATTGAGACAGACAGCCAAGGGATTTTCATAGAAGATCGACACTAAGGAGGAAAAGGCAAGCAAAGTCCAGTCTCCACAATGGTCGCCATCACCCGCAACCTCGCCCTGGGGCTCGTCCTCTCCCTCTCACTCTCTTCCAGCCTCTTCCTCGCCTCGGACGCCCAAGGCTCAACAACATCAACTGCCATTGGAACGTCCAAACCCACTTCCACGGCAACAACGACAGGGGGAGCAGCCAATCCAGCCCCTACTTCAACAATCAATGCACCAAGTGCCTTCCTCGGCGTCGCTTCTGCCTCCAACAAGAACTTCATCTTCTATGAGGGAGGTCAGCTCAATTCCGGTACAATTCAGTACACGAGCGAGCTGTACTCACTCGACTTGACAAAGTCCTGGCCTATTTCGAGCCCCGCCTGGACCGACCTGTCTACCCCATCCAGCGGTGTGAAAGGACCTGCAGTCTCAGGCCACTCTGCAACCATGTCCAAGGACGGCACGACTTTGCTCGTCACAGCTCCATCTGGAAATAACTCGCCTTTCCTCTACGAGTACAACATTGCCGCAAAAACTTGGTCGACAGTCAATGCTCCTGCTGCGTAAGTCATCATAACAAAGTTGCGGTGTGGCGATGCAAGCATGCCTGAATTCCTGTCTATTGTAGCGATCAACAGCATCGCGGCGTGACTTTTGGTGGGCGGAGGAGAGAGCATAAGAGGAGTGAGAATCAAGATTTGTATACATCATTGTGCAAAATCCATCCATTGAATTCACCGCAAGAGGAAGAAAAAAGAAAACGATCGAAAGACACATCTTCTTGGGCGCATGGTTACACAATGTATCTGCGTTTTTTGTGCTTGCATACTGACCAAAAGTGCCCCATCCCGTCTTTTCTCCGCTTATAGTCAAGCTGCGGCATGGGCAAACAGGACTGAAGCCAGCTTTTTGACAGATCCCAACACCGGCGCTTCCTACCTTCTCGGAGGTGCCTTCCCAGATGGCACCAGCACCAATGAAATCGACAAGTTCCAGGACGGCACCTGGACTGCGAGTTTGGCTCCAACCCCTGGCGCAGGCACATCGTCCTCGACATCGTTCAATAACTTTAATTCCGGAACCGCACATCTGTACGGTAACAAGATCTTTATCTTTGGAGGATTTAGCTCAACAGCTGGAAGGCGAGGCTACCAGTCCTTCCAGAGCCTGCCTTGGATCGATATTTCAACTACTCCCCCAACCTACGGAACGCAATTGACCCTCGGAAACGTCCCACAAGCACGCCAGGATCATTGCAGTGTGCTCACCACCAGTCAGAAGGTCATTATCTTTGGAGGATATGACGCCAATGCAAAGTCGACGTTCGCTGATGTATGGTCACTGGATATGGTTACTTTGACCTGGTCGCAGACCGTGACAACGAATCCAACAAGGCCACGATACGGCCACAACTGCGATATTGCAGGGGCCAACATGGTTGTCTATGGAGGTATGTTCCGGCCGGGCATGGCAAAAGATATTAAACACGTGAGACAAAAGTCGCCACTTGCTTACATGTTCATTGCGTGTGGATCTATAGGTTTGAACAGCAATGGAACGGGCCCGCAAACAGGTTACTCTAAGGACATTCAGGTTTATGACGTGATGTTGTCAACTTGGATGAGTTCGTACGCGCCCAAGCCGGACACTACGACGATCTCTCAACCCCTCCCCGGTACTGGATCTGCCTCTGGTCTTGGTACAGGTCCCATCATCGGTATTGTTGCCGGAGTGCTCGTTATCGTCGGATGCATCGTTGGATTCTTCCTCTACAAGCGCCGCCAGAAACAGATCGAGATCCGTGAGGCCGAGATGGAGAAGGAGGCCTACTTGGCTTCTTTGAGACCCGAGGGTGGCGACCAGTTTGGCGGCGGTAAATCAGGACATTCCCAACAGAGCCCCAATGCTGCCCGTGCGGCCGGTGCTTCCGTGATCTCGACACCTGGCATGAGCCATGCAGGCGCGTATAATGGCATGGATGAGCTTTTGCTGAGCGGCGCTGCTGCATCCCCTGGCATGGGAGGACAGGCTCAGGGCAATGTCCAGTACCTGATGCAGCATCTACCTGACGGCACGATCGCGGTCCAGCCTGTGTATCTCGACCACCAGCCCCTTCCGATGCAGTCCTCACCCAATATGGTGGGTACCTCTGCTGACACGAACGCTGCAGGCGGTTTTGTGAGTCCGCTCATGACCGGTGGTACTTCTGGGACAGGTTACTTTGCGCCACCACCAAGTGGCCCTGGCGTTGCTTCGCCTACCGGTGGGGCCACGACCGCAACCAGTCCGTATGTGTTGCCGCCATCGATGCAGCAAAAGTCCCCGGTGGCGTATCCTCAGCCGACGCATGATCCCTTTGCCTCACCGGCTTTGCCCAATGCTCCCTTGCCTCCGGGTTATAATCCTTCGGTATCGGCATCTGGACTTGGCAGCCCCCAGCAGATGCCCGAGCAGCTGCGTTAATACAGGCCGTTCGGTTTATTCCTGATCACGTACACAAGTCATGTCATACCCTCTCTAATCTTCCATACTTTCTTACTTAATGGGTGCGATCAGTCTCATTTCAATCGCGCCACGTAAAAATAACAAAAAAGCAAAGGTCAACCATGAAGTTTGCAGGTAGCCTCTATTCATAATGAATTCATAATGTCCTTCATTGGAAAGCAAAATAAAAAATAAAATAAAGAAAAAGGACGATGATTGTTGCTGTGCATAATTTGTATTAAATCCATAAACATGGTTTCGGGAACAAAACCAATTCATGCTTCTACATGTCTTGGTCCCTTTCTATCTGTGCGCAATGTCCCGCAATCCGTCCTCGTGTCCATCCTTTTCCATGCTTGCTTCATGTGAAGTTCTATCTCTCCTTTATGCCTGGACGACCTTCTCCAGCGTCACCAAGTCTTCCAAAGCCTCTTTCCTGGACTGATCCAACTGTTGCCTATAAGCAGCCGTGTCGATCATCCTGAAGGCCCTCCTCCTGGGTTCATGTGCTGGTGTGGGTAAAACCTGATCTTTGTGCAAGGTCACACCGACATAGGTTCTCTTCCAAAACTTCTTGTCCTTGGCGGGGTCCTGATAGTACTGGACCCAACCGGACTCGAGGGCGAATAATGTGTGATCTTTGCCCATGCCGACGTTCTCGCCAGGGTAGAAATGTGTCCCGCGCTGGCGGTAGATGATGTTGCCGGGGATCACTGGTTGGCCTGTTGTTGTTGTCGTTGTTGTCGTGTCATATAATATAGTTTGAAGAAATGAAAAAGCGATTAATTGGATTGTTCTGCAAAAAGACCGTAGGAAACATTGGTAGTGAAACAACTGGATGCGGAGGCATGCCAAAAAAAAAAAAAAAAAAAAAAAAGTGTGCGGATATGCAGTTTTTCTGTGGTTTTACCTCCAACTTTCTTGGCGCCGAGTCTACGACCGGCAGAATCTCTGTTGTTCTTGGTCGAACCTCCAGCCTTCTTGGAAGCATGACGGATCTGGCTCGTAAGCGCTATCCAGTTGAATTGGAGTATTGTTATTGAAGAATCCCTGGTCAGTTCAACTGCAGCGTAACTCCTTATTTCCGTTGTATACAGCAAGTGCAAGCTGTCTGTATATACATCGCTGGACATCTCATCCCGATCAGCATATAAATCGACGGGCGTTGAGTGAAACGCATCCTGACATCTCACAGCTGGATGTATGCTGAATGGAAACCCCAGTTACTCCCGAAAGGTGCAAGTGAAGTACCTGAAGATTCGGCGATGGCTCCGAGACGAGTGAACTGGCGGCTCAGGCCAAGAACCTGTGTTGTGAGGAGAGACATGGTTGTATATATGCGAATCCTGGAACGAAGGTTATGAGAAGCAGGACGTCTTGTTGATGCGAAAAACGGTGATGGGTCTGTCGGCGTCCTGTTTGAATCGGCAGTGAACACTGAACGTGGTCGGCCGGCAGCACTGTCCTTTGAGTGAGCCAGTGTTTACTAGTGGCTTGAATGAGCGAATTGAGTGACTGCAGATCGCATCCCAGGGTGTGCGGTCGCCACTAGAATATTTAAAGGTTGGTACCTGAAGTTGGCATGTGGTTCGCTATAGCATATCCAATACATATGGCTATATTTCAACACGATGTTCACACAGTAGTAATTGCCAGCTAGCTGGTCCGGTGTTCACGATGATCTGGATATCTCATCCTCAGCGCGACGCCGACGACTTCAGGCGTTGGCTGGGTCAGTGAGCGTTCGCTCCTTTCGTTGATCCCTCGCTGGAGTGAACGACTCGATTCAGGCGAGAATAGTTAGTCCCAGGTACCACATTGTCAGTCAAAGGATTCCCCGCATTTTCTGCGTTCCTGAGCAGAGTTTGACAGAGGAGAATAGTTCAAATTTTAAATAGCGGTGTGCTGGTTCGGATAACCTCCTCTGGATGTCCTTTTCTATAGAATGGAAGTCAAGTACCGATAAGCGCAGGCGAGAATGGCGCTTTTGGTATATAGAGCGATCTGCCAGGAGCATTGCTGTCTAGTGACATTCTGACGAGGTGGGGTCGTAACTGTGCTGGGGATGCAGTGAAAAGTGGGAAATACAAAAAAACTGGAGCCCGCTTCTCCACATTTCCGGAGAGGACCCATTTTTTTTCTTGGTATTCTTCCGCTCCTCCCCACTTCCGATCGTATTCTCGCGCTCGTCCGATGCTTCCGACATTACACAAAAAAAATGGGACCTTCCCCATCCAATCACAGCCCAACTATATATTGCTCTGATACAGTTGGTTAGCGGCCCTAACAAACAACTGAGACACACCATCGATATAAAATCCAGACCGTCCCCCTTCACCTCTTTTCTTCTCTTCGTTTTCTTTATCCATCGCATATCCACACCCCACTCCACTCCAGCAATCACCATCGCAATGACCAACGCCGCCGTCAACGTCTACCTCGATAAGCAGGAGTACGGAAAGGACAGAGTCCGTCTCCTCAAGGTCCACCGTGATTCCAAGGTCCACCGTGTTGATGACTTGACCATCCGCTGCCTTCTCTCCGGGGCCTCGTTCACGACCTCCTACACCGAGGCCTCCAACAAGGCCGTCGTTGCCACGGATTCGATCAAGAACACCTGCTACGTCCTCGCAAAGTCCTCCAAGGTCGTCGACACCCTCGAGCTCTTCGCCGCTGAGCTCGCCAACCACTTCTTGAACACCTACGCCTGGGTCGAGGGTGCCCATGTCACCATCATTCGCCACCGCTGGGCTCGCATGATCATCGACGGCAAGCCCCACACTCACTCCTTCTGGCGCGACGGCGATGAGACTCGCCAGACCGATATCTTTGTCAAGCGTGGAGCCAACGGCCGCCGCACTGTCGACCTCAAGTCCGCCATTGCTGGATTGTTGGTCCTCAAGACCACCGGCTCATCGTTCGAGGACTTTGTCAGGGATGAATACACCACCCTCCCCGAGGCTAAGGACCGTATCCTCTCAACATGCGTGGATGCCAACTGGGAGTTCAACATCCCCTCGCTTCAGACCGACAGCCTTCTGCCCTCGATGTCCCAGATCCCCTTCAACCAGATCTACGACTCTATCCGTGATGTGACCTGCAAGACCTTTGCTGAGGATGAGTCGGCTTCTGTCCAGGCGACGCTCTATAAGATGGCTGCTCAGTCGATCCAGAACTGGAAGTGGTTGGACCGTGTCGCCTATGCCCTGCCTAACCGCCACTTCTTTGCTGTCGACCTCAGCTACTTCAGAGGCACCAAGAACTTGGCTGAGCATGCTGATGTTTACCAGCCCTTGTCTGATCCCTCGGGCCTGATCACTGCCACTGTCGCCCGCGCCCCTGGCACTGCTCGTCTTTAAATGCCCTGGTGGTGTTCACAAAGACATGAATAGCAACCATTAACAGAACATAAAATAATAAACCTGTATAGTATCTTTCGCACACTAAATATGATACACTCAATGTCGCCGATCAATATTATTTTTATTTCTTTCGCTACAAAACAGGAAGACAGGTGTTGCCATTGCCTGGTGCCTGGTGTCGTTCATGCTGGATCAGGCTGAGGGAATGGTATGCTTTCGTCCATGCGGATTTGCAATCCAACATAGATGGAGAGATAACTGAACCCGTGTCTGTGTCTGTGTCTCCTGTAATGTGGGAAAAAATAATGAACGCAACTGACGATGTGCTATACTCTTTATGCAGCCCGGCCAATTTTTTTTTCTTCCGCCGTCTTGGTTCCCCGCGTTTGTTCCTATTTGCCCCTGCTAGCCCCAGGAACAGAAGGGCTGTCCGGGGAACCAGCCGTCTTCTCCATCCTCATACCGAACACTCCTCACGGTTCCGCTCCTTATTTTTTTCACCTTCACGCCCTCCTCCACTTCTTTGCTCTCCCTCCTGCTCGGCATTCCTCATTCTTCATTCCTCATTTCTCTTTTCACGTTTGACATTCTGTAACCATGGCCCACGCAGCAACACCTGTCTCACTCCCCCCAATCGAGTTCATCAACAACGAGGCCACGGTCCAAGACTTTGCCACGGCTGTCACACTGCTCTTCGAGCCCGCACCTCCAATCGTCAAGCATCTCTATGCCAAGCGCCCCTACCCAACCTACTCTGCCCTGATCGACGAGACCTCGTTCTTGCTCTCAAATCCCGATCAATACCTGACCCTTGAGGAGCAGCTGGATGTCATCAACGCCCACCCCCGCATCGGTGCCGCCAAGGCCAACCTCTCGGCTCTATCCTTAATCGAACAAGGCTACACGGCTGAGAATGCTGCCAAGAAGGTGTCCGAGACCGCGACACCCTCACAGGACGATGAAGTCACCCAGGCGACACTGAAGCGTCTGAACCAGGAGTACGAGGACAAGTATGAGTTCAAGTTCGTGGTCTTTGTGAACGGTCGACCGAGGAGCGTGATTATTCCTGTCATGGAGGAGAGGATCCGTAATTCAACAAGGGAAGCGGAGATGAAGACGGCCATGACAGACATGGTCTTGATCGCTCGCGATCGTCTCAAGAAGTTGAACATCGCCTAGGCGTCTAGACAAGGGCAATAAAATAATAAAAGTCGATACGACGCGTTTTGCGTGACCCTCAATTGCTCCTTTTTTCCTTTTTTCCTCTTTCCTTCTCTCTTTCTCTGTTGTCGTGCCAAAGTAAGAAGATTTAATATTGCATTTATTGGTCTATAATGTGCTATGTACCATCAATCAAAAGACATGGGTCTAGTTCATCTCTCGGCCGCCAAAGTCCCGCCGTGGACCAGCCACATGAGCATTCCGGGGTGCCTGGCTCACAAAGACATGGCCTTCTATCTCCTTAATATCGTATGTATCAATTACAAAGCGAGTCGAATCGGACTGTCCCGAAAGTGCATCGAATGTCCTAGGGCAACGCATACCGGTTGATCAAGTGTTAATATTCAGTTGGTTTTGATTTTATAAGAAGTGGCAGGATATGAATAGACTAGTATGTCATGCTTACCAGTCGTGAAGCGAACATGCCACTCCGGCGCCCCAAACGATTCCCATGTCTTCGATATCGATCATGGATCCTCGAGACAGCGCTGATCCTTGGTGCGGACAAATCTAACCGTCCGTTCACCGGATGGTTACTTTTTTTTTTCTGCAGCATAAAATGCAACAGAAACCATTCAGTTGGTCATCCCCATCCGAGTAGAGAAGGTTCCTTACGTTGATAAAGGCATACCACTTTTTCCGGAAGTAGCTGATAGCGACACGCTTCTGTGGAGGATACCGTCCAGCAGGCTGAGGGATCTCGATAACTTTGATTAGATACTTTTCTCCGTCTTTGGCCTCCTTGGGTTCGACTACTGCTGTGCAACCAGATCCGCCTGTGCCTGTGGTGTGACACCCTGCAGCCGCCGTTGACGTTGAGTCATTCTGATCATTCGTTTTTGAATCCGTCTCTGGCAAAAAGTCTGAAACAGGTCCTGCATATGCAAATCCTTCTGGGGTTAATGGCGGTGAAGAAGGTGATGGCGTCGAGTTCATGGTCAAAATGGATGTTGGGTCAAGAGTCAAGTTGGAATGAGTGTCTGAAAACTCGGCCTTGTGCCCGCAGCTTCTCGACGCAGATCGCAGTCCTGACTCGGCTAGATCGATGAGATTGTCACTCGTGCGATATTTCAGGTACCATCAAAACCTTATTTTTCTAGAGAAACAGTTGGCGAATCAGACGCGTTTATAGCCAACGCGCGCCTTCCTCTTCAGATTTTTTTTTTTCTTTTTTTTCAGTAAAGAGGTCATGAATGCCGAGTAAATAGCTGCTTTATTAAATTAATAAAGACAGTTTCACCAAAACACTATCGCTAAAAAAGTTCTCCCATTAGAGAGTAGCAAATTGTTAACTGAACGCAAATTTAGATACTTGACAACTGCTCATAGAGTGGCGGCAGCATAGGCAATATCCATAACTGAAGACGTAATTTCCGCAATCAAACAAAGCCGCACCCAAGCTTGCAAGCCTTTTGCATCAGAAAATTGGAATCGTTCACAGTACACGAAATTTCATCTAGTTCCGGTTTCCGCTATATAATAGACATCCTACATCCTTCCGAAAACAAAGGCGTGTAGAATTAGCGGATCCACGACGAAGATGAGGTGGGAGTCCTCATGTATGTGAGATTATCTCGCAACTCAATTCAAAGCTTTATAAAGCCGATAAGAATCGCCCAGTCTCCTGAGATTACGTTCGCTCGAAAGGTGCCGCTTAGAGGCCCAGTGCTCGTTCATACCCACCGTGAAGAACCCCAATGATCATAGCTATTTCTATTTATTTATTTATTCTTTTTTTGGTAAAGTCTCATAGTAGAACGGTGTCGCTTCCATATTCCATAGGGTTTGGAGTTTAAACACTGCTGGTCTCATCAAGAGGATCTCTACAGACAGATTATCAAGTGACAGCGCTTTGGCATGTCTGGTTGTTTGGTTCGTCTGCGAAGCAATTGATTCCTTCGTTGGTGCCTCAGACGTGTTGTCTGCATTATGTTGTGGTGGATTTAGATATCGGAAGGCGAGCGAAGACGGGAAAAGATATCATTAATCTTTATTTCATCCTTCTAGTCCTCGCGACTCAGTAATAATAAGTTTATTGCAAGGTAAACGCGACCGGATGCTTACCACTAACCGAATCGTCCTTCTCAGTCGTTTAGAGAGCATCCATAGTTGGAGTCGTAGCCGTCCTAGAAATCGTTTTTGCTACTGTGACCTCGACGGCGGGGCAGAATAAATCAAAAGCTGTCAGCACTTGTATAGCCAACTATTCACAATCAGTTTAAGCAATACATAAAGCGAAATAGCATGCAATATTACCTTTAAGGCTAAAGGTGGCTAGATACACCGGCCTATCTCACGTCGCTGCTAGAACGCGAGATGGGTAGTCACCTTGTTAGCGTGCAGGACGATCACCGGCTCCTTTTCTGTAGTTCGAAAAATTTGGAGAGTTTCCGGCTGGAAGACGGGGTAAATGACCTGGGATCCCTCCGATCATCCTCCCAGGTTTACCATCCATGCGCGACTATCTCTTCTAGAAAAACTTGGGAACGCATCACACAGCTACATATCACCAGGGAGTCTGCAATGTGGAGCGTAGTGAGGGAAGGGCACCGAACGCAAAATGGTAAGACTCCGCGCTGTGTAGGATATGAAAAAGAAGTCGGATGAGAAAGCCTGCGCGTGGTATACAAGAGACAGCAGTGTACCACAAAACTATTTCCTATTGCTGTATGGATGAGATATGTGTTTTGTTTTTTTATTTTTTAGAACAGCTGTCCACTAGCGTCTTTGACAGTTAGCAAAAAAAAAAAAAAAAACAGTAAGATGTATTGCTTCGTTTCAAAATCGATGGTAAGTAGTAGCGCGTACCCTATGATTCGTGTTGTCCGTCAAAGGTTCCGTAGAATACTGGATCCCTCGACGATAACCCTCCTCGTCTCTTATTAGGCCATGATCTGTGGATCTTCTCGTGCACTGCTCGATCGCGACGGGGCTACTTGCCAAGCAATGTTTAAGGTTCGAGCTTGCGATTTCGTAATATCGGGTGATGGAAAATGATCGGCTATGATTTCGATGTTCGTCTACAGGCACACGTCTCAATTGTAACTTCGCGTCGCATGTAGCCAATGCTGTACTCAGTTTTGCCACTTTCTTATCTTTTTCTAAATTGCTACTATAGAGTACATTTATTATTCCTATAATACAAAAATGGGCCGTTAAGCAAATGCAATGAAAAAAAAGCGACCCCTACTTTCCTCCTTTCTTCTTCACAGCGAACTCCCGCTTAGTTCGGAAAAAACCTGACAGTTTGCTCATGACAGGACCAAATTGCTCACAGGTCTCGATCGATGATCCTATCCAGCCTGGTAATTTCTTACGGATCCGGGGCATGCCATACCGCTTGTCCATCAATACGATGACTGCATAATCACCTTGGTGTCGAATCGCTCGTCCAATCGACTGGTTCACTGCCCGCATACATAGATTTTCATAATACTCGCTGCCAGCGGTCATTCGTAGGGGCGCCGCCTTACTCGCTTGTTGCTGTTGGCCTAATTCCTGCTGTTGAACCTGATCCATGTACCGCATGCGCTCTTGAAGTTCTACAGAACCCTTATTCGGGAACGGCATACCAACCATGACCACTCCTCGTCCCAATCTGTCCGAGAAATTGATGCCCTCGCTCATCTTTCCACCCACAACTGAGAACAAAACTGCCCCTCGCTGGCTCCCTTGGTTAGCAACATCGTGCTCGGGTATTTTATGAATACAATCTTGATACTCTTTCAGGAGTCGGTCCGCGTCGCTCGCCTCCCTGGGCTCGACGAATACTCGTTTCCGTGCTTGTATCCTGTCCATGATGGTGCTTGATGCAACAGCTCCAGAGGCGGTAATGCTCTTGGCCTGCCATCGAGTCAGCACTTGAGCCATGTACGAGTATGAGACAAAGAACACTACGACTCCATCAGGTATCATGCCGAGAATGTTGACCAGCGACTGCCCGACTCCATCCATGATTTGGTCTAGTGTCCGGTTCGCAAAGTTTAGTTCAAGGGATCCTCCTGTCGGGGTCTTTTCCATAACCAAAGTCATCAAATTCTCCTTCGGAATGACATGCCCACAAGAAAACCGGTGGATTCTTGGGTAAGACGGGCAGGCATTGCTGGAGACGATTTCGATGGCAGGATCGGTACCAGCAACCTTTAAATACGGGAAGAGATGGGACAATAAGTCTGACACAGGCTCCATGGTTCCACCCGCCAGAACGACGCTCCTGGCTTCGTCGACGAGGGGCTTGAACACGTTGGCTGGATTCAAGAGCATAAACTTCAAGGTCGGCTTCCTGCTCCTTGCAAATGTGGGCTTCACAACTGTCGGTCCCAGCTGTACCGAGTCGCTTTCATCCTCGTCGTTATTATTAGATCCTTCCTCCTCCATCGTCACAATCACCCGGCCATCGTTGTCGGCATTTAAGAGACTCATCAAAAACGCATCAACCACAAGAAGAATGGGCGTTGTCGACATGCCGGAAGATGGTCTCCGTGGTTGTTGAACGCTGTCCTTGGATAGGTAATTCCTGCCCTGATGGATCTTGACTGTCGTGCTCCCATTTTCCTTGGATAGTCGCTTAGCTTCCTGTCTCTGTAGTGACTCATGTAGTCCTTGAAGTTTCCGGGCCACCCCACTAGTCTCCAGATACGCGTGTGCCTTAAATAGATTGATATGGTCCATTCCGGCGTCGTGCAAGAACTCATTGACCTTCATCACCCTATCCACCGGTCGCAACACTCGTCCACTCGCAGCCTCCTGGATGCGTCCTTGTTGAGACACTGCTGGCTGCGTCTGGTGCGACACTGCTGGCTGCGTCTGGTGCGACACTATAGAACGATCCGACTGCTGAGGTGGACTGGCCGTCCATTTATGAATAAATCCCTCGAGGCACTTCAAGATCCTGAGCAACACACGAATGTATCCCTCGTTGGTGCTCGAGAGCCGCTTTTCATAGCGACTCAGATAGACCTGCAACTGCTCCTGAGCCAGTACAATCTGCTGCAGCGACAGACCCACCGAGTGCATCTGTAGAAGGCTGTTGATTAAATTGTGGGCTTCATCCAACAACAAAATATTGTTCTTGATCATTAACTTGAGTGACTCTCGAGTAGAGGCATGCAGTAGTAGGTTGTATGGCAGTGTCACTAATTGACAGTGTCGAACGGTTTGGCGCGATCCGTAATATGGGCATGTCTCCAGCTCTGCTCCCAGTTCCGCAAGTTCTTCAATGTCTCGGACTCGTGCCAAGGTGTGGTCCCGAAACTCGAGCAGCTTTCCATCGCCCTCAATTGTATCGTCAGTCCTCCACCATGCGCTCTCGTCAACAGAATCGCTACCATCAGTTGAATTTTCAAACAAACCGTGGCGTCTTTTGTTTCCGAAAGAAGCGGAAGGCACGTGAAGGAACTCACAACGCTGCATAGATGGTGTTCCAGACTTCTGCCCATCCAAGCAGGCATCGTTCAGCTTATTGACATTGATGATGGATTCCGCTGTACTGTTGGTTTTCACAGTCGCCTTTTGTCGAAATCTGTCATTGATGCAGAGTGACTTGCGGGATCCCAGAGATACAACATGCAGATGTTCGCCGTATGAGGTCTTACGCAGCTCGTCGATGAACTGGGAAAGCTGCGAATGCGTCCTTGAGCAATAGTAGATCTAATTAGACGAGGTGAAATGTATTTGTTAAATCTGAAAAAAATTAAAAATTAATAGAGCAAAAGGAAAAAAACAAGAGACATGCTACCTTGAGCACGTCTGGCTCTAAGTCCTCATCATCCATCCCAAATCTTGTCCTCCTTGCTCCATGGGCTACTTCTTTGGCGTCAAAACTAATACATACACACGGATCAAATTATTGGAGTCTGTCCATGCGTCTCCACTATAAATTCGTGTACCATGTTTGCTTCACGAACCTTTTCAAGAGCTCCAAAACCTCCTTGGAAACGTTCCCGTACTCATCACCGCTATTCTTTGCCGCCCATCCTCCTTTCTGATTGTCGTCGCTATCGTACTCGTCCACCAAGAACTCGGTATCATCCATGTCATCATCATCTGAGTCTTGGCCTTTCTATAATATCGCAACGACACACCAAAGTCATAAGCACGAATTTTTTTGAGATAACGATCACCAGGGCATTTTACAGCGAATCGCTTAGGCTCTTCGTATTACCTTTTTTTTGGACTGCCCCAAAGTTGGTCTGATCGAGTTTATTCCCGCAGCCTGACGCTTCATCTTTCGCGCCAAGTTCTCTCTCATTTTTCTCTCGCGATCCCTGATTTTTTGCACCCTGGCCTCTAGCTCCTTTCGCTTTGCCTGGCGTTCCTCCCGTTCAATTGCTGCGTCCGAAATCGCGCGGTGTTGCTGTACCCAATCCGGTGTATCGCCAATTTGGTTCTTCGGCCGCCCGCAGGTGATAGAGACATTGCTTCCGCTAGTCATCCCTTCTGCAACTTCCTGCTCCAACTTCATTTTTTCCTGCTCGGCACGTTCGTGCTCTATCAGCCAGCTGACGGCCCCGCAGATCATGCTCAAACTTTTGCCGGTGCCTGTGGGAGATTCAAAGATTCCAACCTTCCGCCGATCGATGCATTCGAAGAGTTGCTGCATAAACTCTGTCTGTATAACGTATGGCGTCGCGTAAGGAAATGCCGGGAAGGATTCAGGGATAGGCAGGGGATCCTGTTCTTCCTCAAGCTGGCGCTCCAGGTCGGCGCTGCTAGTGAGATCCCAGGCGTTCATGGCGTACGGCGTTATTCTGGAAAGTTGCGAGCATACAAGTGACGAGCCTGTCTGAAGAGCTCACTCGTCATCTAAAGTCTCGTTCGTAAGTAATTCCGAGGAGGCCAGGTTGGGGACTTTGCTGGGGGTGATCTCGTTTCAACGGTCGATTGGTGGCAAAACTACCGTGCCTTCCTTAGACACAAAAGCCACTAGAAAATAGTGCCGAGCATTACAGAAATCCAGGCTCTGAAATCTGCTGCCGATGCATAAGGCTACTGCAGATTTCATGAACGCAAATTTTTGAAAAGCATACCTCTTGTTTCTCCACTTCTACGACACGATTGCTCTTTCTTCGCCCCACAATTGATCTACTTGTTTCTTTGACACCCTACCCTTTCCTCCCATTGCCTCTTACCACATATCAGCGGTACAATCATAACATGTTGTCCGGAGGCCGACAGAGTCGAGGAGGAGGCCGCAATGGCCGTGGTGGGAACATCGATCGCGATCAGAACGAACCCAGGGTGACAGGCAACGCTGAAACAGGACTGTTTACCAATGCAGCGCGTAGAAGCGGAGCAGGAGGAGGAGGAGGCTCTGGGCCTGTACGTCAGGCCGCGCGGCGTGGAAGCGGACGCATCGGAGGCGGTACTATGCGAGGCTCACACGCCTTGCCGCCGAGACCAAGGAGAGGAGGCGCAGAAGATCAGGATGGTGATCTGAACATGGGAGGCGAAAAGAAGAATTTGTAAGTGTTGTAAAGGGCGATAAGTCAATTGGATGCAGCTGAGGATCATTCGGTACTGTGCGATCAGGGATGTCTATATCGATCATTTGATGCTGAACGAAATGGAAGCGAAGAATATTGTGGATACCTTTACGCGGCACCTCAGTAAATATTACCACTTCACGCTCAACATCTTCAACAAACTGGAGAGGTACAACTGAGGATATCATAACCACAGCTGAGACAGGATTCTTCCACTCGCCTTTGATTGGAAGCCTTGGATGTGGATCGACTCGACCTGCATGGCAACCGACGATTGTGTTGACCGCTATAGGAGATCGCACAAGGATAAGATCAAAGGCAGGAAGAACCCAATAAACCACTCAGGATCTACAGGATGTTTTGTTTAATACTAATCTCTGGCGCTTCAATATTGAACGATAGCTCTCCGTATCAGAGACCGAAACGTAGCACCAGATCGTCAACTACGGAAACGCTTGATCATGAAGGCACCGTTATTATTTTTGTAAGTAGCTTCCCACGTTGCAAGTCGATCTTTCAGTCGCTATATGACGCTGCTCAGTACTAAGATGTCGGTTTGGCAATTTAGGTTACGGGCCAGAAAGAGGGTTTAACCACGGACTCAGGACTTCACGACTTTTTATCTCGAAAGGCTTCGCCGGCGAAAATTACAATCACCAGCGTAAGAAATTGGACGTATTTTTATTTCCTCTGCTGACATCCAAATGAACATGCTTGTCAACTTTGCAGTGGCTCATTATTTTCTATCTTTTTTTGTTTTGTTTTGACACGTCCCTATAGAAACGCTCCAACGAGACTTCCGGCGTTGTATCCTTTGTGGTGGGGGATATCACTCAAGCTCGGGCCCTGAGAAAATTGACAGGAATACGTTATAAAGGACAGAAGGTACGGCCGCCGTATTTGCTTTTGCAATCAAATGGTCAATTCGATTATCATTACCAACTCTTAGCGTTTTTGGCATCTATGTAAAATTCAGTTGACCATCAAGACTTCAGAGGATAACAAGATCTTGGGACAGGATGGTGCTGGATCGATTGATGCACCACAACGAGCCGCCGTAGCGCCTACTTATGGAACAATTGAAGTGATTCGCAACTTTATAAGATCGCGCTACAGCAGCGGATTTTTGAATCTGGAAAATATGGCTCAGGACAGCATTCTCCGGTCGGCCAAAATCATTCCACCAGGTCAAGCAAAAGGCAGGACAGATGTTGGAACAGTCATGATGAAGGTCGCCGCTGAAATGTTCCCAGAAGTAAGAGTCGGGTATTCTGTTCCACTAAGTTTTAACGCCATGTTTGTAGATATCATTGTTAACCTAGCTGATTGTTATTATTGGAACCATAGACGACAACTATCTCATTTGCCATGAATGGCCTCAGATCACTTCAGCCCATATCTTCTGTTGCCCAATTCTTTCCCAATCTTCAAAACTTATCGTTTAAAGGCAATAATATTCAGTACTACAAGGATCTGGAGTATCTGAGTGGAAACAAAAAGCTGCCTAAGCTGCGCGAGCTGATCTTGCTAGATAATCCGGTTCGAGATCGGGACATTGCTAAAAATAAGGACGATCTGGGCTACCGGAGGTGAGGCTCCTATCTTGCGTTTGCCAGGTCAAATTGTTTTCCATTAGACCAAGCTATGACATCTAACGCTTCTTACCATAGTGCGATCGTAAAGCTCTTTCCCACAATTGAGATCTTGGATCAGGTGCCTGTGGCACCAAAGATATCATTTGGACTTGGTGATATCTTGAAGGATGCCGATGCGCCCGAAGTGGCGGTTCTCCCTGTCCCGACAAAAGGCAACTTTTTTGACAACCCGCAAGCCCAGGAAATGGTTCTCGAATTCCTCACAGGGTATGTAAACCACACCTCATATTCGATGTCAATTTGTAAATGGGATGCGGAATTGCATGTTTATGCTGACGATGCATCTCTTGTTCGCATTCTATGTTTTAGATATCTGAAGCTTTTCGACAACGACCGCAGCCGTCTCGTGCATGTATATGACAACAATGCCACTTTCTCCTATGCCACCATGACGCTTCTCTCGCCCCTTCAGAAAAGCAGAGGAGATAGCGCCGATAATTGGGCGGCTTATGTACCCCAGTCGCGCAACCTGACGAGGATTAAGGAGCTTGGTATGCTTGCATTGTTCATGCATTTAGGAGAAGGCAATACGACGAGGCATTTGTGTGATCTCTTATTGACTTAAAGCATGTGGTTATATCTTTTCTAGATCAGAGGACGAAACGCTTGCTCTACGGAAGCAAGGATATCATTGAGCAGGGCCTAAAGATGCTACCTGAAACCAAACATGACATCAGCGATGCCTCTAAGTTCGTGATTGATGCCTGGCAGACAGGAGAACTTTTACCAGCCCCATGTATCTACATTAATATGCATGGAGAATTTGAAGAAGTGCATCATGGTCGCCAAGGGGTGTTGAAATCCTTCGATCGATCGTTCATCATTGCGGCAGCACCCCAAGAATCTCTGTAAGAAACCCAATCTCTTCAATATACGCTATTGATAACCAGAATAAGTTTCAGCAGCGCAACTGCCACACTGGATGGGACGCTAATTTATTAATGCGATATCGTCATGATTTAAATAGTGCTGCACAGAACGGCTGGAAATGCATCATCATTTCGGATCAGCTTACAGTGCGAGGATATAATGGATCGGAGGCATGGAAGCCGGATGTGGATTTTAACGTGACACCAGCAATGGCCGCGGCTGTGGCAGCTCCATCAGCATTTAGCAACGGCCCAGTTCCTCAGCAGGTCCAAACAGTTCCATCAACCCCTCAAGCGCCCATGCCCGGAGTGGTAAGTCGCTCGCCTGCATCCGACATCGTGTTGAGGAGTAAAGGCGTAAAAGCAAGGATTTCGCGCTGTGGACAAATTCTAACCAATCTTGGATACGCATTTAAATATCTTTAGTCTTCCGATCAGCATGCCCAGGCCCAAGAACTGCAGCATCTGACAGGCTTGAACTACCCATACGCAATTCAGTGTCTGGCAGCGACCGGCTGGGACATTGCCAAGAGTGTCGCGCTGGTCGGCGAGAATCGGGCCAACATTCCTCAGGATGCCTGGCAGCAGCCCACATTCCAGTAATTTGACGTAATAAACGGTCACCACAAACATTATCTTGCTATCATCCTTGTTCATTCAAACTCTGCATTAATGAAAAGTAGGCATCGTTGCATTGCCCCGAAGCAGCACAATCGCTCCAATAGATGAAAACAATGCGGAGCAAATTCAGCGGCGCGCTTAAAGAGTAACTGATCTTCTGATATCAGGCGATAAGGCTTACAATCAGGTTCGACGACTTTGCAGATATGCACGTCGATAGGCCAAATCCATAGCACCTTTTATGCATACACTATACCACCATCAATCCCATATGCTCGACTCATTTCGTTGACAAGTCTCCATTACGTCCATTTTATTGAGATCAAAATAAATGCCCGTCAATAAACATGTCAAGTCCAAACAAAAAACCTCACTGGACAGTAAGAGTTTTTTTCTTCTCAACAAAAATGCTTGCACTTAAGCAGTCTCGCCCTCCTTCTTGAAGACATAGGTCAGTCCACAACGTCCACAGTACTGACGATCGTGGTGCCAAGCCATGAAGATACCAGCGCCGCAGGTCTCGGAGGGGCACTCACGACGGAGACGAGTGATCTTGCCGTTGTTGTCGACCTGATAGAACTTGAGAACAGCCAGCTTGACCTTTCTCTTCTTGTGCTTGATCTTCTTGGGGGTGGTGTAGGTCTTCTTCTTACGCTTCTTAGCACCTCCCAACAGATCGATGTTGAGGTCCAAGGTGGCCATCGCGGGGATGGTGGCGAGGAGAGTCTCCGAAGAGAGGGTCTTGCCAGCGAAGGAGAGGCGCTGAATGGCAGCCGCGATACCTAGAATGCGACGTCAATCCATGGATATGGTATAAATAACTAGTCATATAGCCAGGGAATATGCTGATATGTAGCGAGATAGTGGACGTATACTAGGATTAAAAGCATACCTTCGCGCTCCTGGATCATGGACTTGACATTGCTGATGGAGTCGGCAGCCTGGGCGTTGATAGCCAAGGTCTGGCCGGAAAGAGACTTGACAAAGACCTGCATGGTGGTGGAACTTTTCAAAGTAACTAGATTGTTTTTCTCGGTTTGAAAAGGAATCTACACGGTTGGAATAATATACATATTAGGAGGATTTCTTTCTTTCCAGTTAAAGAGTTGAGAGTATGTTTCGGAGATCATCCTGTTCTTCATGATCACTAGTTAAGAGCACGCACCTTCCTCACTACTTGAAAAGATTGGGAAAAAGAAAAGGATCGATCCAACGATGCATGCAGCATCTACATAAACACACCACCGGGCTCTGTCTCACCAGAAACAAAAAATTTGCAGGTGGCTTAGTCAAAACTCGGCACCCTGAGGCAATTTAGAGTTCTTGGACCAATGGTGCTCCACTGCCCCTTTTGGCGACACGGAGGGAATCCCTTGGCAAGGTTTGTCGACTTTCAGCCTGCTGTGCGCACTTTGTCTTTATTTTAGATGCTCCTCTCCCTCGCCCACTCCTTCTCTTTCCGTTCCCTCCTCCAGCTTCTCACCTCAAATTCAAACACTTCATACACCTATACGCCGCACCAGAAACAGCAAGAGACCATGGCGTCGTCCGCAGACATATATCCGAGTCCGCCTCCGTACGAGGCAATTGGACGCCCTCTTGAGGACCACCTCAACATACCTCAACCTGGCTCGAGCAACCTGACCCCTCGAGACTTCGGTACCATCACTTCACTCCAAAACGACGACGACAGGGACATGGAGGAGGAGCGTGATTACGAAGAATCCAGGCCGCTCAAGATGGGACGGATACCTGACGCCAGGGCCCAGTACACGTTTATCCAACCCAGCGACACAATCAACAACGTTAGTGCAGCCCATGGTCCATTTTCACGCATCCAAGAGCTTTTTCACCACCAACAACCCCACAATCCTGTCCATCATTCCTCTCACTCTCAATCTTCAAACCCTTATTTTAATCCGCCCCCCTCACTGTCAGCAATGCCACCTTCACCTTCATCCTCAACACTGAGACAGCAGCAGGAGCAGCAGCCGCGAAGGAGGGGCTCGATCCTCAAACAATCTGAATCGGAAGGACAGGAAACGAGCTCAGTTGCAGCTGGAACGAGTTCTTCTACGTCGTATGCACCCCCACCCTTCCCTCCACCACAACAGCCCATTCTCCCAGCTCCGTTGGCAGGGGTCCCAGAGACTCCCGGGTTTATGAATGCGCAGGATGTCTCAATCGCTGATTACAAGCGCACAAAGCGTGGTGCGGATTCATGCGACAAGATCCTAGAAGACCCCTACCAGTTGTATCGGTTCTTTGTCGCCCACAATGACCGGCCATCTATGCACGTCTTGATCTGTGGTACGCGATCCTTTTTTTCCCTTTCTTGTTACATTTCTGCATGTCCTTTTCCAATAGCATTTACCTGTTACTTGTATGTTATATGTAATAGGTCATCACACAGAGAAGAGCGAGTCATACGAGACAGATTCGGATGGGAATCGCAAGCTGGTCTCCAGGGACGTGCGAGTGGACGACTTTAAGATAGATTTCGACCTCACACCATACATCTCACCAAGGGGGACTCTTTACACTGCGCCCGATCCCAAGATCGGGAAGACGTCCACCATCCGGGAGGCCATGGAACAGTTCGCAATGGAAAATAATCCGTTCAAGGAAATGCACATGCATAAGGTACCTGGCGCTGCCGGAATGGCTATAGAGAGGACAAAAATAGCGTGCCTCATGTCTTAAGAAAACAGAAGGCAATCGTCTGCTAACGGACAAATCCTCGATGAACGATTTTAATAGACGGTTGCTTGGGATTATGAAGAGTTAACAAGGGCAATCACACATGCGATCCGGGCTGCCCACTACCGATACACCATCGAAATATCGTATCCCTGCACCAACAACCTAGTCATTGTCCGATCTTCTTCTCCGGCGGCAAACTTCATGCGCAATCGATGGACCAAGGCTTTATGCTTCATTTCTCTTGTTGGATTTATCTTGTATCCTGCCGTAAGTCCTTAAATGCCTGGAAACAGGGTCTCTTAGCACGACATTCAATTGATCTATCAAACGCCCTCCTAATCGTTCTGATCTATCGTCTGTCATTCTAGCGCGAGATCTACAAAGCCGTCAAGGATAAAACCCTCAAATCCGAGTTCCAAATGACGATTAGCACCCGCGACTTTTACATGCAGAACTATTGGAATATTGTCGATCAAGTGCAGTACAAATAGTCAAATAGTCTTGTCAGTTTTGTTTTGCAGTGATAGCGATGGTTGTGATAATATATATATATATATTCAAGATATTATCTTTATTCCATTCTAAATGACAAAATGACAAGTCCAAGGGACATAGCAGAAAATATCCATAGATGCAGCATCCGATCTGAATATGCACGTAACGAACATCTTTCCTTCCTTTCATCCCCCTCAACTATGCAGCGCAAAAACTACTGGCGCATCCTAGAAATCCGAAAGCATGTCCTTAACAGCTTCATAGTACTCTGATGAGACATAGTCCTTCATTTCCTGCTTGGTGACCCATGCAAAATCAACAATCTCTTTGTTATCAACCTGGACTTGGCCTGCGAAGATGTGTGCCTTCATGAAGAAAACCTATGGTTGACAAACCCAGGCAAGCCAGAAAGGAATAATGTGAGAACAACCGATTGAGTCCATAAATACGTCCGTGAGAAGCAAATCGCCTCCGGATCCAAATCCAGACAACCACGGAACCTTCGCAGTTGCTACATACCTTAATGCCCTTCACGTTAGCAGAAGACTCGGGCATGGAGCCCACGGGAGGCGAGTACATGTAGTGCCCAATGGGTACACGACCGACGAACCACAAGTCCATATTTCCTCCGCACTCTTCCTGCAATTCGCGACCAGCGGCCTATAAAAACGAGAGAGTATAGTTAGCGTTGATTTCTGCTGATATATTCTGCCATTGAAGCCAGGATGGACTTTGTTCGCAGACACGCCTACGTAAAAGCTCCCATTACCTCCTGCAGGTTCTCGCAGACGCGGACGCCTCCCTGAGGGAACTGCCAGGCATGCTGATCTCTTGGCTTCTTGACAATCAGGTACAATGTCCGTTGCAAAGCCCTCTCAAGCGACTTGATATCGTTGTTGCGATCTGCCTCCGTGACTCTGGCATTAAACTCGATTTTTGTCTCCATTGCTGCGACCCTATCCTCCTCTGTAAGTTCCTCTGCTGCTGCTGCTTCTGATCCTTTTGATGCTGATGATTTTGATGCTGTTGATGATGCTGATGATGATGAGCTTGCGGCTCTCTCTGCCTCCTGCTGCTTCCAACGACGTTCTGCAACCGATCCCTTCTTGAAATAGAATTCTGCTCCAAAAGGAGCGGCATTATCACGCTCCAGGCTCTTTTGGTACGTAAAGTATTCCTTCTCGAACGGAGACAGGTCTCGAAGGATCAAAGGCTGACGAGAAACGACGGCTCCTGCGACGATACGATTGCCACTGATGATCAGATCCTTTGTGGAAGAAACAAGCGCAGAGGAGGTGGTTGAGATATTGGATTTCAGGGGTGCTTCAGCAGCCGAGGCAGAGGCATATGATCTCGCGGCAAGGGTCAGGCGAGCAGGGATAGCTAGCGAGCAGAAAGAAAAAAGGTACCACTTTAATTTTACGATTCGCTCGGCTTTGAAGCCGCCATGCTCATTCAACGGGGGAGGTTCCTGCAATTTTTCATCTCAATTTGCCCTGAAAATAAGAAAAAGATCTCCATGTTGTTGCTGAGCGTCCGTACCTTGAATCTGGGGGCGTGCAACGGTCGACAGCGAACCAGCAGCGGCTCTGAAGACCTGTCTGCGAAGAATAGACGACATGTGTGGTTTTTCCCTTGATATATATAGTAGCCGCGTCCCGAGCTGTCCCTTTGTATATGCTACTGGCAAATGGAATGGACCGTGGCAATGGGTGTCGTGGAAAAGTGAGCAGAGTAGTAGCGATTCGAGCTGGCGAAACGACCGAAGAGTGAAGCGGGGATCCCGGTGGCTTGCCAACCCTCTACTTTTGTTTACGCTCGATCCTCACCAGTCACCCTGCCTTCTTTGGCTTTTTTTTTTTTGCTTGCTTGACCTTGGCGCACACATCTGGAGTAAGACTTTCACTTATCGTCAAGAGAGCAAGCACCTACCATGTTCAAGTTCAACTTTTCTGTAAGAACATATCTGTTTGAGCAGAGACACTATTACCTGAAAGGTCACTCACCTAAAACGCGCACCAAACTAAACAAGACACCACATATCTTTATTTCACGCGGCTAGGCAGACGACCTCGAGTTTGACGACCCTGAACTCGCCAACCAGCAGGACGACGACCAACTCGAAGACCTCTCCAAACCTCTCGAATCGCTCTCTGTCTCATCTTCTCCTGCAACTCTCGTACCTGCCTCGCAATTGGATATCCAATCCAAGTCATGCCTCCAAAGTCTTCCCTTGACACTCCACTATGAACTCGCCCAGATTCCTGTCTTGAACCAGGGCTCTGGTGCAGCAACAGCAATTGCAACCGATACCAGGACCGGAAAGGAAAGAGAAATTGTCACGATCTTTAAGCGTAACCTGGAGGATGTTAAGTTTCAGATCGCACAGGAGGACGATGAATTCGACGCGCTAGATAACGATAGCAGGAGCAAAGATATTGAAGATGCGACTGCAGGGCCTGGAGGCGTTGAAATGCTGGCACTAGCTGGAAAGAGTGATCTTGTCAAGGGTGTTTACGAAGGCGGACTCAAGACCTGGGAATGTGCCTTGGATCTGGTCGCATACTTGGCGGAACAAAAAGAGAACTATGATGGCAAGAAAGTCCTGGAGGTATGTGACGATATCTCTAGTTTCGCGCCCTTTTTTCGTTTGCGTGCTAACTTTTCTCTTCCCATTACCTTCCAGCTTGGGTGCGGGTCAGCATTACCAGGAATCTATCTGCTGACACAATCGACTTCAGTTAAAGTCGACCTTCAGGACTACAATGACCAGGTCTTAAAACTCGTCACCCTCCCTAACGTCCTTTTAAACACTCATGTCCGCCCAGACCAGCAGCCCGCAGAAGTAGAGGAAGAGGAGAAAGAAGATGCCGAGGAAGAAAAGGAAAAAGATCAGGATGCAGACGAGGACGAAAACGAAGACGAGGAGGATGACGAGGAGGAACCAGAGGCTGACCCAGCAGATGGCGACTTTCAAGGCGTGGAGCTAGACCTGCCGGATTCTGCGGAGGATAAGTTGGCACTTATGAAGAAGGTCGAGGAGCAGACAACGTTCTATATGGGAGACTGGTCAGGATTGGTGGACCTGATGGCATTCAAGGGCGACGAAGACAAGTACGACTTGATCCTGACAAGCGAGACCATCTACGCAGAAGAGTCGCATCTTAAATTGTACGCCACTATTAAGAACTCGCTCAAGCGTGGTGGTAAAGCGTAAGTGGCATTTTCTTTTCTTTTTTCTTTTGCAATGTCCTTGAACGCACAGCCGGATTCTAACCAGATTTAATCTTATGAACCTACCATTAGTCTCGTAGCTGCCAAGACATTCTACTTTGGCGTGGGCGGTGATATTCTCTCTTTCCGGCGGCTGATCGAAAAGGACAACGTCTTTAATGTCAAGGTGGTCTTTTCTCTCCAGGCTTTTGTTCGTCGAGAGATCCTCGAGCTTACTTTCAAGGCATAAAGCACGCAAATAACTAAAAAATAATAATTACTCTTTTTTTTTTTTTGGACATTGAGCGGGAGTTGTTACGTAGAGCCATTAGTCAACCCGAAACACATTTTGCTTTCACACTTCCTTTCCCTTATTATCGTGACAGCCTACCGCAGACTGGGTCCTATGGATTTCAGCTGTGGCCTCTGCTCCACCTATATTACCCTGTGTTCTGAAGAATCCATGTCAGTAGGATATCTCTAGTGCTCTTCTGGATATACCATACGAAGATAGCCACGTTGAACTCTTTTTTCTGAAGCAGCAGCCACAAGATTAAGAGATCGTGATCAAGACCCTTGACTCTACAGTTCTGGAAAGACTGGATTTCAAAGTAACTTATGCTGACGCAGCGCGAAAGCTGACTGCAGATGCCAAGAGGGAGGCACCGCATATCGGTATCTTTCTAAAGTTCCTGCAATAATAGTAAATCTGGTGCAGTAGTCCTCTATGGTCATATGCCGACATAATCACTAGGCGCGTACAAGAGTCGTGAGAGGATGGCAGTATTGCATTGTTTGCATTCTAGAAAATGTTATTTTATTTATGCGATAACAGATAATGCAGCGTGAGAGTGTTTATATGTGCGAAAGAGATGCGGCATGTTTGAGGGCGAGATAAAACAAAAAGAAGGGTAGGTTCAGAGCTCCTCGAAGTTATAGAGTTAGCCGCGACGAGAAAAAGCTGACTAGCGAACTTGGGAGCTCTGTCTCCACAGGTACATCCTGATCTTCCACAGCCTTGCCAGAGTCGTCCTCCATATCCACGTCTATCAATGTTCGAGAAGCCAAGTTTAGTCATTTAAACAAAAAAAAAAAAAAAAAAAAAAAAGTCGCATAAAGCAATGAAAGAGCATGCTGCCTTACCATTTACTGTCGATTCACTTTCGCCACTCTCCAGAATTCCTTGCTCCTGTTGTTGTTGCTTCTTCCGTGCCTTAGCCTCCTCCTTAGTGGCCTTATTATGCGTCAACAACTGTCCCATGAATACCTCAAACAACGACGACACCGGTGCCATAACATGTGAAGGTGCATCAAACAACGGGTTGCGGGCCAAATTCTTCTTGGACACCAGACCACGGCCTGTGCTCTCGCTCCTCTCCTTCTTCTCTTTAGCCTTGGCCGATGCTGCCTCAGCCTTGGCCGACGATCCAAAGATATCCGTTACCATCGTCTTCTGCTTCTGGGCCTCCAATGCCAGAGCTCTTGCCTTCTCTGCCGCTTCTTCAGCCTCGGCCTTCAAGTCCTCGGCCGTACGTCCCCCAAGGACTTCAAGATCGTATCCGTGGTTCATGATCAGAATGGGCTCCACCGCATCCGAGGGACCGGCCTTAGCCTGGACTGCGGGATCTGGTAAGAAAGTAATCGCACGAACCTTCTTGTTAATGGTTTCAATATGAACGGGCTTAGGGCTCGTGGCCTTGAAGACGATGATCCTGTGCTGAGGAGTCGTAGTTGAGGCTGGGTCGTTGCAAGTGACCACAAAGTTGGCATTTGTCTGTGACGCCTTCAAATTGTCAATCTTGATTTGATAGCTCCACCAGACCGAGCAAGTCAGCAGGTTCCATGAGTACAAATGATCCTTAGTCGCTGCAATCAGGAAGGGTGAGTTCTTCAAGAAAGTCAAGTGCTTGATGGGACGGTTCTCAGGGGGTTGGGTCAAGACTGCTTGAAGTGTGTTCAGATAGGGGTTCCAGATGGTGATGATCTGATCATAGGCGACCGCAAGAAGGGAGCCATCCGAGGAAAATCCAGCACAGTGTGGGACCATGTCTCTGTAGAATCCAGTTGATCGACAGCTCCAAGCCTTTTCAGCCTCAATTCCACGACGCGCCTCTCCCTGGTGGGTTAGCTCCCAGACCTTGAAGGTTCCGTCCAACGAGGAGGTGACGACCATAGGTGCCTGGTTGCCTTCGCGCGGATTAAAGATGCACGAGGTAATCTCCTTGGAATGTGGTGCATCCACGCGGGTATTCAGAATATAATTGCGAGCATCGTCGTCGTATTCCCAAAACTTGAGGTACAACTCGGGTGTGGTCTCATAGTCATCACGGCCGTCAACTGTCACCATCCAGCGGCCAGTTTTGCCATTCGAGAAGGCGCAGTGCATGACGTTGGGCTGAATGATCTCCTTCTCGTCTGTACGCGACACTTTGTTGCGGGGGGTGATTTCCAGCTCCATAATATGTTGCTCCTTAATCGGATCATAAAACTGAAGAGTTCCAGGCATTCCATTAAGGACGACGTGGCCATTGCGAGGCTCAATCACCAGTCCAGTCGATAGAGGGTTGGTGAGGTGGTTCACATGGGCTATAGGCAAGTAACAAAATTTGGTGGCAATTAAAATTCTGTTCACTCAAAACCAGCAAGCGTCGAACGGCAGCCCAAAGTCAAGACATACAAAACTTGAGCCCCTGAATAACGGTCTTGATCTTGAGGTCCACGCTACGGATGACATTGACAGAGTTGTCCTGATGTCCGATTGCATAGAATCCTTGATCGGGCGAGACAGTGATGTGCTTGATCTCCGATCCTAGTCGTGGCAAGAACTGTTTGAATCCCGTATTGAGCTGCCAGATCACCAATACCGCTTCCTCTCCTCCGGACAGCAGGTAGGTTCCATCGGATGTGAAGGTGAGCGCCGCCACCTTGTGAGCGTGCCAGTGCATGATAGTTGTCACTGGTCTATCCACGTTCTTTCCGAAGCAGTACCAGAGCGTAATACGTCCACGCTCATCTCCTGTAGCAATGCATCCTTCAGTTGGGTGAAACGCGAGACAGGTAATCTTCTCCGGCGTAATGTAACATCTGAAGCGGGACTCGTCATTCTCGGTTACGCCGCCTGCCTCGACTCCGTTTCCGGCTGCAATATGAATGACGTGCAACTTATAGCGCCCTGCCATGACCAAGTACTCTCCGTCCGAAGAAATAGCCAATCCGCCGCAGGCACGGGTCTTGAGAAGGCGAATCAGTCTCTTGCGAGACGACTTAAAGGAATAGCGAAGCAGCACAGAGTTTTCCTTTGCACGAAGACCACCAGCTATTAATATTTGACGTGTCGCGGAATAGTAAGCAACATGGGCATCGCTTTCACGAATGCATTAAAAACGACCCAAAGACTTACACTTCCTTGCTTGGTATTGATGGAAGCGCTTGGTTGACTTCTTTGTCGTCGCCAGATAAACATCATTGGGCATATTCTCGTGCATGACCATGTGTGTGATAGGGAAGCCGATGTCGAAGGTCTTGAGCAGAACCGCATCGTTGAAGTCCCAGAGCTTGATAGTTCCGTCCAGAGAAGCCGAGTAGAGTTGAAGAGAGTTCCGGGGATTAAGGATGACACTTGTCACCGTGTTCGAGTGTCCGCCCTCTTCGACCGAAGACGAGAGGATACGCACGACCTGTCCCGTTTCGACAGAAAGAATGCGGATCGACTTTCCGCTGCATGAGAAGAAGTAGTTCGAGTCTGAGGTGAAGACTACCTCGTAGTCTGATAGACGCATGGTGGTCTAATATTGTTGAAGGAGGGTGAGGGGAGCGTTCGAAGGGCAAAGCAAGTGTTGAGCTTCGCACTGTATTATGGTCAGTGACGATGGTTTTTTTTTTTTTTTTGACATTCAAAAGCCACATTTGTAAACATCTCTTCACTAAACCTTGGGAAGCCAGGTCGTCCTTGGTCTCTCCACCCAACCCCATCACCTCCAGCGCCCATTCCCCCCAGACATACTTCATGGCCGTCACAACACGCAAGAAAGCTGCCCCAGCAGCAGCAACAAAGAAAGCCGCTGCCGCTCCGAAGAAGCTTGCAGCAAAGCGTACAGCAACGAAGGCCCAGGCTGAACCACAATCGGCGGAGGAAGAGTCAGAGTCAGAGGAAGAAGGCCAGGATAGTGAAGAGGAAGGTGATAGCGAGGACGAAGAGGGGGAGGAGGAGGAGTCAGAGGATGAGGCGATGGACGCTACGGACGAGAGCAGCGACGAAGAAACATTCAAAATCCATACCCCCAAGGCCTCTACACAAACCAAGGTCGCGCCAGCTGCTCTACCTACCGTGGCATACGAAGACGATAGCGAGGAGGATGACAGTGATGCAGCACCTGAGGCAGAGTCATTGTCAAATGCCAAAGCCAAAGTTTTGAGTGCCCAGGATAAAGAGCAGTCGTTCTTGTCAAAGTAAGGATAGCGGTCAGAGCTTAGTTCAGCGGGTCAATTGAACTTGATCTGGTATTGTCTCTAACCCCGTTGCCTCTGTACTTTCATTTCTTTGTGGCATTACTCCATTATAGGGTTCAAGCAGAGCAAAAGGCAAAGCGAGTTGAGCGGGAGACAAAACTGAAGGCACAAAAGGAGCTGTCGAAAAAGAAGACGAGCGTAAAGGCACAGGAACCAAAGAAGAACAAAGATGGAGAAGAGTCAAAAACAACAAAGTCAGGACTTCCAACGATGCTACCCATGGATATCCTTGAGTCAGTCGTACAGATGGATGCTCAGGGGTCATCCAGTACTCAGGGATCATTAAAGGCGAACGACAAAAAGAGGAAACACATGAGGCCAGAAGACTTTGCATTGATGGAGCTGGAGGCTGAGTTGAAGGCTGAGACCCAAAAGAGGAAGAAGGCTGAGAAAATCCAAAGGAATGTTGGGTAAGTCACCTTCGAGTCGTTGTGCTTCAGAGTGTCTCGCTCGCGTTCCTTGTAAGAAACTGGGCGAAAATCTTCCTCTTTATGCTAACAGCTGATGTTTTTCTCAACGATGTGTGTTAGACCCGTCACTGTCAAGGTCTTGGAGCGATTACACTTGGCCAAGGGCCATGCAATCCCGGAGACGATTGTGGATTTTAGGAAACAGCATTTTTACGGAGCAAAGGTTCAGCGTAAAGACGCAGTTCTTAACCTGTCGCAAAGGAACAACAGCGCTGCATCGAAGTTCAATCGACGCAAGTAAACCCTGTTTACACCATTCCAGCGGCACTTTTGTATTTTGGCATCACATTCATCGTTATTATTCAAAATAAAAGCATCTTAAACATTTAAAACAGTTGCCTGTGAAGGATGCGATGGCCTTATTTATTATCTATACGCCTTTTCGTATTTTCCTTTGTGCCTAATGTTTGGTTTAGCGTTGATGATATTCCCCTTGATGATTATTGTACATTTCCGCCCTGTATTCCCCCATATTGCTTCACAGCACAACCTCCCGCCAAAGTACAGAGTCTGGATTCAACGCCTTGAAGAGCTCCAGGTCGAAGATCTGGCCAGTTCCCTCTGGGTTGTCCCGCATGAGCCGCTGGCACATCTTGTCAATAGCAATGACCGACAGCACTGTCTGGATATAAGCATCGATCATGTCGTCAACGCCGAGGCCGAGCTGGTTAAAATCTTTGCGATCCATGAGCAACAATCTTGCGGCTTCAGTGCTCCATTCGCCGGTGGGCGACTTGACCGACAAGTTCGTACCCAGCATCTCCCATGAGGTTGTTGCGGGGTCGTCTTCCAGGTAGCGGATCAAGGGCTTGCGAGCGCGGCGTGCGTAAATACAAATCGGGCGGAATCCGTCTTTGTTACCGGCCACCATCATGCGCAGGTCTGTCACGAACGTATTGTTCTTCTTGTTGGGGATCGTACCGACGTGGTAGAACTTGCCGTGCCGGGTCATTGAGGACCAAGAGGCGTTTCCGACCAGAGACTGGACAATGTATTTGTCATAATGCTGGGGCGTGTCCATGAACTCTTGCAGTTCCTGTTTGTTAGTGATTGTGTAAACGCCCTGGCCTAGTTCATAAGAAATCATACCCGTGTAAGTGTTCTGGCGTGGCAGCGATATTCCATACTTAAGCGAGGAAACTGCGATCCAGCTGCTTACCAGCATTTGAATAAGGCACCTTGACGACAGCATGGCCACCCATGCTGTCCAACCACAAGGGGATCTCATTCTTAGTAACGTTGTTGATCGTCTCTGGGACACGAACGTGCAGACCGGAATCTGCCAGCTCTGCATTAAAGAATTCGTATGCCTTGGCAGCCATCATCTTATTGCGGCCTCCTGCCAAGCATGCCACTGTCTGGTTCATAACAACGGTTTTGGTATACAAGGGGAAACGGTTCCAGGGCTTCTGTGTAACATATCGGAAGCATGCTCTAATTGAGTGCCACTCTAAAGTTCACAACATAGAAACGATATCTCTGTCAGACGTAGGGCAGTAGAATGGGTACACCACATCGCAGCAGAAGCCATTCGATTGTCCATTGAGCGTACCCTTCTTGTTGTCGCGGATATGCATAACGCGGTCAACCCACTTGACTGGGGGATCTTGGTCGTACTCATAAAACTCGACGAGCCACACTTTCTCCTTCATGACCTCTGCCAAAGTCGAGGCATATCCGCTAGCCTCCATCATGTTCTTGTCGCAAACGACAGCTAGACCTCCCAGGGACTTGTCAGCCTTGTCGATCATGTCCTTGAATGCGGACTCAAGCACCAAACGGTATCCACCATGCTCCTAAAAAGCACGCAATCAACAATCCGTATATCAGACCTCAGTGACGTAAGGACGTTATTAGGCCTATGGAAAGCTAAGCGTTCTTTGCTCGGGATAGTTACGTACATCTGATTCGGACAGAAGAGGCATCGACTTTTGGCCAGAAGGGCACGAATTAGTCTCGACGATAATCATCTGACGATGGCCCGATGCAGTCGTTACATTGAACAGATCAGAACCTATTGTCCCCGTCGGATTGAATTCAAAAGTAGGAAAAGAAACGCGTTAATTAATCTGCATGGGAAAACAATTTCACTCTGCCCATTTCATCCGCGCTGCGCTTGCGATCCCCATTTTTATCTGCGCAAGATACGCACGATGGTTGATTAGGAGGCGCGTATCGCGAACTCTTTTTTTTTTTGTTTGTTTGCGTCCAGCATGCAGGGTGACACGAACTCTTTTTTTAGCCGTCCGCTTTCTCAGCCAGTGCAGTCTTCAGTTTGTGCTTTCCATAGAAAACGGTTGAAACAAACACGTTCGACCACGCTCGCACCCCAAGATCAATCCAACAAGGAAAAAAGTAGGATTGCATGATAACGACGTAAAACCGAGGGGAAACACTTGCCTGCCCACTGAAAATGCTTGGGGACATAGTCGAGACACTTGCGGAGCACTTCCTCGTTCACCTGGGGGTTTAGATGCATATATCTGGCGATGATCCGCTCGTTACCCAACGAAAAGAAGTAGCCGACCATGGGATGGATCTGAGCGTTTAGGACCCGTGGATAAAAATGCTTCTCTGGTTCAAAATGCTCGTTCGTAACCTGGTGACCATCGGGCGTGGTCTTCTTGGGCTTGGGCTCCAGATAGATGTCGCTGATCTTTTGGGCGGCTAGAGAAATAGCTGCGAGGTTGTTGGCTAGAGCCGCATCTTCGTCCAGCTCGCCGTTGTTACTGGCACCGCTGCCACTTGAAACATGGTCACCGCTGTTTCCACCAAGATTGGCAACATTGGTGCTGGTGAGGGGACCAACGCTGGCGGTCGAGTCGCTCGAGCCTCTACCCTGGCGGCGGGTGCCATTTGACGCACTTGTGCTTCCGAGATACTGGTCCAGCTTGGAGGCAATCGATCCAGCCATGGAGGACAGCTCGCTCTTGGAAATGGATCCGCCTGGGGTCAGTGATCCACCGCCGCGATTCTTTGGGACGGGAATAGGAGCCGTGGCGGCAAAGGCGGCGTCGAGAGGAGGGGTGGTGTTTCCGTCGGCCAGGAAGTGGGATGAACCCTTGACGACTTGATCCGGATACAAGGGTCCCAGAGAATTCTTGGCCGTGTTAACAGCGGACGAACCAGCGAGGGTGTTCATGTGAATTAAGAGGGTGGATTCTGCAGATAAACTTTAATTTCTAGGAAGAGGGGGGGAAATTAATAAGAGATGCGACACAGACAAAAGGATGAGGAGGAATGAGAATGAGGATGGGGGAACGCCAGAGAATGAAGACACAGAAGGCAGGGAGGAGATGGGGAAGGATGGAGGGATGGAAGGAAAGGAGGAAAAGGCGAAGAGGACGAGCAGCCAGAGAGACATTCGCTTTTATTCCTGTGCATAGAACGGCTGCTTACTGCTGTAGCAGCCGGCCGCCAGTGGCAGCAGGCCTTGGATGGAAATGCAACGCCTTTTTTTTTTTTTTTCTGCATCCACGCACCAGCAGCTCATTTTGTTTACCGCCAAGTCGACCTTCTCTCCACCCTGTCCACCAATCAATCCGATCACGCTCGTCAGCACTCCATGCTGCACCGTCCTGATAGGGAGCAGCAACAATTCAAATGGAACAGAAAGCGGCACAGTATGCAGCAAAAACAGAAAGGAAAAAACGTGCTGCATGAAGAAAATTATATGCGTCGGAGGGCTGTACGTCTACTATCCCCACCTGAGATACCACACAGTACACGGAATAGGAGGGCCGAATGAGATAGACACGGCCAGATATGCTGCATTCGCGAGCTCCTGATTTGGTCTCTCTTTAACTGCATCTCATTTGACATTCTCAACATGTTCACCCCAAGCAAAAAGACCTTTGCTCAACTGAACTCACCTGTGTGGGTCTTTTTCTTGGCTAGGAAAGATTCCACAGACTACAGTTGAGGTGTTCTTTCCTGGGATCGTATTAGATGAAGGCGATTTGAAGGACGGATTCCAAGATGATGTAGAGAGTGATAGGACAGAAAGCGAATAAAGATAGTGCGAGAGAAAAGGAATAATCAAAAGTCGAGCAGGCTGAGATGCAAAGGCGCACTCTGTGTGTCCTTTTGTTTAAAATGAACAGCAAACAAGGCGAAACGGGTCTTTTTCACAAACAGCAGAAGGGGCCCGTACGTGTGGTAGACAACGTGCCAATCTGCCTGGCCTTCTTGGATAAGTGGTTTCTGAACTTTTTACACATCAAAGTGTGTTTGCGAGCGCGAATGAAATCGATTGCAGCGGCAGCATGGGGTTTACCTGTGGGCAGCAGAAGCACACACCAAAAAAGGGGGGCTGTGTAAGCCATGCACCACCCCCGAACCCTGAGAACGCAGACAGAGAGACACATGCACCCGAATGTGTAGACTATAGTCTACGACAGCTGCACTCGCTTGCCTTTTCCTACTCCTATTGCCTCGCTTTCTCTGCTGTATGCTTCCTACGATGCAGATGGCTGCAGACATGAGGTTTGGCCAATCAAAATCCTGTAGTTCTATATGACGGCCACGACCCCCCATTAGTTAGGCTTCAGTCGTGCAAGGACGTGCTGCTTTCGGCGCTGATTGTACGCAATGGCGTGTGCTCGTAGTCTCCCTGTCGACTTTGCCTTCTTATTTTGTCTTGTCTTGTCTACAGTAATGGTGGAGTGTTGATCCCCTTTACCCGACGTTCCTCGCTACAGGTTCAGTGATTTGATCCTTTTTTTTTCTGTCATAAACAATTGGTGGCGAACAATGATTCACCACTCTAGTCTTGACCAAATCCCTACACGAAGGCGTACTTCACCTTCACACTCACATAATTACTGGACTTATAATACAATCTATATTCGTAATGGCCACATTTATTGCAAAGTACTTCCTGCCTACATATACAGGAGTCCAGAAATAAATGAAGGACCGTTCCACGATGACATATATTGGCGAGGGTTGCACAGGGCCATGGCGAAGAAGAAAAATACCATGCTCGCTCTTCGCTAATACTTAGTTCTTTATTGTTTCCTGTCACTAACTGCCACTACCGCCTTCCCTCTCCAGAATTAACAGACCATAGCAAACCCTGGCTTGAGCGAGAGACATGATCAGCAACTCCGAGATCCGCTGACCAGTAAAACGCCAGCATCGCTACTCGATTGGATATCAAGGCCGAATAGCATTTTATCCTTTGGAGGGTCGTTTAATTGCCGTTCAAGAACGCCGAATATACTGTCAATGGCGACGAAATCGTGCAGTTTATGATAGACGACAACTTTGAAGAGTAAGGACCGCAAGCAACCCTAGGTTAACCTGCAATGCAGCAGTGCGATCCCCATTAAGAGAAGACAGATGAACAGCATCTGACATTGACCTTTTTGTTTATACTATAGCCTCATCCCACTGAGAATCAGCTATGTTCCAGGTGTCGTTCTCGATGTGATCATGAAGAGTGCCGAGGAAGGTGCATCTGCGCCGTTAGAGACCTCCTCACCCTCTCAAGGTATTGTGGGACACATACCCCCTGTGAGCGAGGGCTCGATGGTGCTTGTCGTAGAGCTGCATAGATATACCGACCTCTCCATCGCAGCCAAGGGCACCGCAGTCAAGGACACCACGACCAAGGTCCTTGCCGTTCAGTCCGTCGAAAGGACCGTAATAACGCAGCAGTCTCTTCAAGAGTACTTCCAACACTACCAGTCCTACCTCAAAAGCAACGTCTCCGGCCAACCTATTCAGGCAGCGAGCATCAAGGACACAATGAAGGAGCGGTTCGGTCTTCTAGATACGCAATTACAGTCCAACTACATCTTCCAGGTCTACACTCTACAAATCCAACAGCAGGTCCTTAATCAACTGGCCCTTCTCCAAAATTACGTCTAGGGTATCCACACCCAGACATACGAGCTTCACCAATACCCGATCCCTCGAGTGTTCGTCATCCTTCCAAAACCCATGCGACGCAGAGACAAGCTCAACAGATCCTTCTCCAAGCAGTTCCACTTGTCCTGTGCGAGTGTGGCAAACATGCCATGACGGAGGGAAGCAACATCCCGCATGAGACGCACCTGACCAAGCATGAGGGATACGGTATTGAGCAACCAAACGAGTTCTTTAAGAGATACGGATCTCATATCCTGACGATCATGAAACTGCTCAAGTATGGATGCACTGCCGCCTGTGTTGCTGTCCCGCCCCTCGCTCTATTCAACCTTACAGGCGAAATCGAAACTGTCAAGAAGAGTCTTGATGTCAGTGTGAGCACACTTGGGCCTCTAGTGGACGAAGCAATTGCGTATATCGAAAAATTGGGCAAGGACAATGCAGAACTTGACACAATACTCAGCAAGATGGATCTGAATGCGATCGAGGCGCTTGTGGGGGCGGATCGAAGGCAGTTGGAGTCGTTTCTACGCATCGACGACAAGGGGCATGACCTTGGCAATCTGTATTAGGTTGTTACTTCTGAAGGATATGTCAAATGGGTTTGCTTGGACCACTACCGTCAGCAACGCGGCGCCTCAAGGATGTCATCGAGGCTAGTGGTGCATATTACTATTTCGAGATTGGCTATGGTGATGTTATCCTCAGCTCTAGCATCATCGCCAAGCAGTTTTATGAAACACTGGTTAAGGCCCGTAGGACCCACTATCTCGTTGTTCGCTTAAAGTGGGATGGCACACTGAAAGATCTCCGTGTTCTGGAGGCTGCAATCAATCGAATCAACATATCTAAACTTTACATTCAGGCCATGGGAGATAAAGAACCTCTATTCGATGTCATCAATCGCGGTCGTCGCTATGATCCACTCCTACAACTAATGGCCAACGGATGGATCCAGAATATGGAGATCAACACAAGCGGTAGCTTTTACCGGCGTGTCAGCAAATCCTTCGTTATGACCCATCATCTCCGAAGACTTTGTATCGTATCCAGCTTTTTGCCAGGCGAACCACTGCCAAGCTCTTTGCTCGCGAGCATTCTCAAATACTGCCCAGCCTTGAAGGTGCTATATCACGATCGGCAACATACACGCTACGTTCAAGGAATTCAAGCGCGGAACATACATGTCTCCGAACCTTGAAAAGCTGTTCCTGAGGCGAGAAAAACACGCTATCCCCTTGGCTTTATGTCACGGTGCGATCCAGGCCGTGGACGCTGAGATTGACGCTCTTTGTCAGAGTTTAGCTCTGACAGTACTCCCCAAGAGGGCAACAGAGCAGCACCGTTAGTTATATATCTTTTTGGGACCAGCCTACCAGACTCCAATGATACAGTAGCTTCACATTAAATATGCATGCTTCATCGATGACTATGAATGCGGCATCTTGAGCACTTGCGTCGTTTAAATACGATGAAGTCCATGACCATAAGACCCCGACAAATATAATTTTATCATTAAGAGAGGTCGAAGGCCTCTTAATTTAATTTTTAATTAAGTACAAGGAGTGTCAGGCCGCGGCTCACGCCTCGGGTCTGACATGGCATAAAGTAATGCGCGGCTCCCTGCACCACCCTGACTCGTGGCCTCATCCTTCCCATCCTCGGTTCCAACGTTTTGATGGCGAAGGAGTAGCTTGTCGCGTTCGTTCCATGCTTCCTCTTTGCCTTCTTTTTGCCTGAAACTCAAGTGGAAGAAAGCGAGTTGAGTGGTCGGATGGCCGCTGCCTTATTTTCTCGCGCGTGTCTCTGCTCCAGTTCTTTGGCGGCGAATGGACAGCTTGTCGCATTCGCTTGAATTGATCCCTGGTCCCTTTCGGCTATTTTTTTTTTTTTTTTTTTTTGTTGGCATTGTGCGTGTCTGCGCCAACGTCTTGGGTGCGCGTCATGGTCGGTCTACTCGATCTGCTCGCCCTATGCGACTCTTTTTTGTTCTCCACATTGGTAACCGTTCTCGCTTCGTTGTCTTTCCGCGCAATATTCATGTCTACTGCACCTCCTTTTTCGCACACCCTGTTCAGCTCGGTGTCTTCTTTTCTCTCCGCTGCGAAAGAGAGGTTGAGGATACTTTAATTTTGGAAGCTTTATCTTCTTACTGTGGGGGAACTTTAAGATCCATAATATGCCTAATAGTTTTTTCAATTCGCCTCTTAAACGCCACAGTCATCTCCAGCAAGTCTGCGAAACCGTAGACTGAAATTATGTTATCCGGGACAGCGCCAGTGTACACGCTGTACACCACGACGATGCCCTTTATGCATCGAGCTTCGAGGAACTCGACCTTGAGTCCCGAGAATATAATTCCATAGACACGCAGAGCATCAAGCTGGTCCGAGGACATCTCAGGGAGCTCTTGAATAATTTGGACGAGGGATCTGTAAAGAGCCTTCTCCAGTTTTTCCAAGTCTTCCTTGCGAGCTTTGTAGTTCGTGTTTCGATTTCCCTCCACAATTAGTAGATCCAGTTTATAGGAGCTGTGTGTGAGGATCGCGTCGTGCCGCACGGCTGGGTCTCCGTGGCTCGGTTGTGTCTTCCCGACATGGAATTCCGTACCCTCGATCCTCTGAAAGATGCCAAAGATCGGGCAATATATATATCCCATAAGCCATCCTTTCATAGGGTTTGCACTGATACATGTCGTGTCCCAATGTAAGCTCCTAAGAGCCACCATAATAAATAACACCAAAACAAGTCAGCGTTTTTTTCTATCGGATATCATTTCCATTCAACGCAATCATCAAGTTCGATTAGACACACATTTGATCCATGGCCATCCAGATAAACTCGATCTCAGCATTGAAGCCTTTCTCAGCATCTTTGGGTCGCATTCTGCCGAACATGTCAAGCAGGAGGTGGTGGAGCGAACTATTATTGGTGGCGTGTCTGAAGTTTTTCGCAGGAGGATTGATATCCTCCAGGTTGTCGTCCTCCAGTTTGTAAGCAGTGATTGTCGTCTGCAAACTGTTCCAGTTTTTGATGCTGGCATCCATTTGTTTTGGGGTTTTTGTAGCGCAGAATAACTTGTACTTCTGTATCTGGTTGTTCTGATTGCGCTCCCGTTCCTCATGCTCGTTCCGCTCGTTCCGCCTCCTCTACTCAGGGTAAACCGCAAGCTCCTCCCATCCTCTAAGTGCATTAGAGCGTCCAGAAGGTCCTTTTGCCTTATTTTCGGATGGTCGACTGTCATCACTCTCATATGTGCTGGAGTCACTCGCATCGTGAGACGAGACACTTCGCTAGAACACCCAGACAGTGGAATAATGGCTTTAGTCAGTATGATATGATCGACTTTAATTGAGGAATATCGTTTCGAATGGCACAAATGTCTAACGGCTTACCTTCGAGTCGATTTCAGGTGCTTCCTCAAGCTCCACGAGTTTAGGCTGAGGCTCTTGAAGATAACGCTCGCACAAACTGACAATCACGGTCGGTGTCCAGTAACCAGCCTTGAGGATCTGGAGGTTGCTTTGCCAGGATTCGAAAGCAACATCCACATCTAGGGTGGAGTCACTTTTCTTGAGGTGCATGAAGAATTCTGCAAAGCGCCAGTAAGAGCATATTGACGTCTTGAAGTAGTTGTGAACGTCGACATATCTTGATGGGGTCCAGCTAGTCAGCATTGTGGAAGGAATGTTTGAGAAATATGACTGTGACCAGAATCAATGAGAACAAGAGAGGGTAAATAGGTTATATGCCACAATGTTCGATGATGTGGAGGAGTGTTTGGTGATGTGAAGGAGTGATGCTCTACACGGAGCGCGCTTCTTGTATACCAGTTGTGGTGCTATGCCCATGTAAAGTGCCCAAGACTTAAAAGTAGTGATTCTCACCGGTGAACGGTTAACCACGATGAAGAGGTTTTTTCGCCGGCCGGTGAGTAAAGAAGTTCACCGGTGAGTTCCACATATGCATGGTGATAGCTGGTTCACTCACTGAATTCCACCAGAGTGGTGAAATAAATATATGCGGCCGACTCTTTGTTCGCCGGTGATAATCAATCACCTGTGTCCTGCAGAAAATATATTGCCCAAGGCTTAATTGACACCGTCCAATGCCCGAGTTCTGAAACTGATAGGTACCCCGTAGATGTGGTCTTTCTCCTCTCCTACGCTAATGATGATAACGCCATAAAAAACTCTGCGACGTACAGTCGAAACTGGTTTTTAGGCCGCATTCTCAAATGAAAACGCGGCCTAAAGCTTCAAAGTTATGGAGCCGATTTACATACGAAAACGGCTCCAAAAACCAATTTCGACTGCACTTATATTTGGACCATTCGTAGTCAGCAATTGCAGACCATTCTGACGTGTAGCAGTTGTAGCAGTAGCTGTGATTGAGCAGATAATGATTTATTCAAGAAAGCTGGATTCAATAAAAATACACAGTTTTTCAAAAAAAGACAATGAAGCAAAAAGAAAGCGCATTAGATCAAATAACAAAAGCACAGAAAACAACAACGAAATAGTAATAGAGAAAATTGAAAACAAACTGAAATGAAGACCAAGCAGAAGGATTTAAGGCTTCTTAAACAAAAAATTGGTCTTGGTATCTTGGGGAATGCTAAAGTTCGTTCGCAGAGGGTATTCGTAGTACGGGTCATGCTGTGCAAGATCAGGACAGTTCTTGGGTGGGAACTTGTTGATCGTCGCAATCAGCTCGTTGACGCGAAGTGGTTTCGTAATGTATTCATCCTAAAAGATTAAAAGAAACAGTAACTCCGTTAGCGAACTTGTCCATAAAGAAAATATGCTGCAGCAAAAAAAAACTAATAGATCGGAAGAACACCTACCATTCCAGCAGAAAGACATTTCTCTCGGTCGCCAATCATGGCGTGTGCTGTCAAGGCAATGATCGGCAGATGCTCGTTCTTGCCCTTCAAAAGCTCCAGCTTTCGAATCTCCTGCGTCGCCTCAAATCCTCCCATAATGGGCATCTGGACATCCATTAAAATCAGATCAAAGTGCTTAGTGTCGTAGCACTCGACAGCCATCTTGCCGTTCGATACAATCGTGACCTTGTGCCCGAACTTCTCAAGGATTCGAACTGCCAACTTCTGGTTGACAACATTGTCCTCGGCCAAGAGAATATGCAAGGGAATGGCGTGCTCAGCATCCGAGGGGAGGGCAGAAGCGGACTCGAATGCCGGCAAAAGCGCGTTCATCAAGTCGGGCAGTTGAACTGGTGGGTTGAAGTAACTGGCAATACCCAGCTCCTGACAGACCTTCATGCTGATATAAGGTGTCGTCATGGATAAAAGCACAATTGGCAGGAATCGAAGCATTCCAATCTCCTTAATCTTGCGGATATCTTTGACATTGTCAACAATGATCACATCAAACATGGACTTCTCCTGGGCCGATGTACTCGGGCCAGAAAGCGGGACAATTGCGGCGGCTTGTTCGAGCGATGCCACATGTGTGGCCTTGAACCTGAGCTCCTCCAGTGTTTTCATGACAGAGCGCGAAATGACTTCGTCGCGCATCGTACCCATGTAGAGGATGTGACGTCCAATATAGGGCTTTGTCTTCAAGTTGATTTGGTCCCAGGACATGGTACCTGTGTTGAACCGGACCGTGAAGAAGAACTGAGATCCTTTTCCGAACGTACTGTTGACCCAAAGATCACCTCCCATCAAAGTAACGAGACGCTTCGAGATGGATAGACCGAGACCAGTGCCACCGTACTTGCGCGTAGTCGAACCATCCGCCTGGCAGAAAGTGTCAAAGACAACCTCGATCTTGTCGCTCTGGATTCCAATACCCGTATCCGAGACACAGAACTGGAGCTCAACACCATTATCCGTCTTGTTTTTGCACACGCAGTCCAGGACAACACTTCCTTCTGTTGTAAACTTGATAGCGTTTCCGATGAGGTTGGTGATAACCTGGCGCAGTCGCAAAGGATCGCCGACAAGCTGATCTGGGAAATCATTGTGGACGTTGTAGATGAGATCAAGTTTCTTCTGGTGCGCCTTGACTGCGAGCGTCTTTAACACACCAAACGCCTGGGTTCGAAGAGAGAATGGAGCCTGCTCAATCGTCATTTTACCAGCCTCGACTGAAGACAAAAAAAAATCGTAAAACGACCATGGGATTAGTGCGCGGAGCAATTGTAGCTATATATCAAATTAAAAACTCAAGACAATTGCTCTTACTCTTGGAAATATCGAGGATATCATCAATAATGGTCAACAGAGAGTGGGCCAGATGACTGACAATCACCAAGTTCTCACGCTGCTGTCGAGTAAGTTCTGTCTCCAAGGTCAGACTGGTCATTCCAATAATACCGTTCATAGGAGTTCTAGGTAAGCAGAAAATACAGCGCATTAGCAATCCGAACCATCAACTACATTTTTGCGTACAATGTGAACGCAAAAATTTCCTTACCTGATCTCATGCGACATGTTAGCCAGGAACTCAGACTTTGAGCGGTTCGCCAATTCTGCTGCTTCACGAGCAGCAGTGTTCTTCTGGATACTCTCACGGAGATCATACACCATCTGGTTGATCTTGGTCTTAAGAGAGTCCATCTCACCCGAGGCCTCCACAGTGATGAATTGTGTAAAGTCACCATCGGTGGCGGCAGTTGAGATCGAGGCGAAAGCACGCACTTGCGCAGTCAAGTTGGAAGCCATGGTGTTGACGTTCGAAGTGATCTCCTTCCACGTTCCACGCACATCTTGGACCTGCGCTTGTACTCCCAACTTACCCTCAGTGCCGACCTCGCGCGCGACACGCGTCACCTCATTAGCGAACATCGATAGTTGATCCACCTACCAAAGACAAAAGCTCATTAGTTCTTCGCTTAGAAGTATCAAAGAATAAAGTGAATATGCAAGAGCATCGCCTTACCATCGAATTAATAGTGTTCTTCAGATCCAAGATTTCACCCTTGACGTTAACAGTAATCTTCTTGGTCAGGTCCCCGCGAGCGACGGCTTTACTGACGTCTGCAATGTCACGCACTTGAGTTGTGAGATTGGCTGCCATGGTATTCACGTTCTCAGTCAACTCCCTCCACGTACCACCAACGTCTTCAACCTCGGCCTGGCCGCCCAACCTGCCCTCAGTACCGACTTCACGAGCGACACGCGTAACCTCGGCAGCAAACGTCCTCAACTGTTCAACCATGGAGTTGACAGTCTTCTTCAACTCAGAGATCTCGCCTTGGGCCTCAACATCAATAGTCTTACTCAGGTCACCACAAGCGACTGCTGTCGTGACTTCGGCAATGGATCGGACTTGAGTTGTAAGATTGGAAGCCATGGTGTTGACGTTATCAGTCAACTCCTTCCAGGTACCATCAACGCCCTCAACCTCGGCCTGGCCACCCAACTTTCCTTCGGTGCCGACCTCGCGAGCGACACGCGTGACCTCGGCTGAGAAAGTGGACAGTTGGTCCACCTACAACATAGAAGACCTGAAATTAGACATCCGCACCATAGCCCAAGATACAACACATTTGAATACAATATACTGCCAGTTGTCACATACCATAATGTTGATCGTGTTCTTCAGGTCAAGAATCTCTCCCTTGGCGTCCACTGAGATCTTCTGGGTCAGGTCTCCCTTGGCGACGGCCTTGCTGACATCGGCAATATCACGCACCTGGGCTGTCAAGTTGGCGGCCATGGTATTCACGTTGTCAGTCAGTTCTTTCCAGGTACCATCGACACCCTCGACCTCGGCTTGACCACCCAGCTTGCCCTCAGTACCGACCTCGCGAGCGACACGAGTGACCTCGGCGGCAAACGTCCTGAGTTGTTCCACCATGGAATTTACGGTCTTTTTCAGCTCAGAAATCTCACCCTGGGCCTCAACATCAATCGTCTTGCTCAGGTCTCCGCAGGCGACGGCGGTGGTAACCTCAGCGATGGATCGCACTTGAGTCGTCAAATTGGCAGCCATCGTGTTGACATTGTCCGTAAGCTCCTTCCATGTTCCGCTCACATCCTTCACATCCGCCTGACCGCCAAGCTTTCCTTCCGTACCGACCTCGAGACTCACACGAGTTACCTCTGTCGCAAACTCTTGTAGCTGGTCGACCATGATGTTGATGGTATGCTTAAGGTCCATCATCTCTCCCTTGACCTCGACAGTGATCTTCTTGGTCAAGTCTCCACGAGCGACGGCTTTACTGACACTGGCAATATCACGCACCTGTGCTGTGAGATTGGCAGCCATGGTGTTGACATTGTCCGTGAGCTCCTTCCAGGTACCATCAACACCCTTGACATGCGCTTGACCTCCCAACTTACCCTCAGTTCCAACTTCACGGGCAACACGCGTGACCTCAGCAGCGAACGTCCTCAACTGTTCTACCATCGAGTTGACAGTCTTCTTCAGCTCAGAGATCTCTCCTTGAGCCTCAACATCAATGGTCTTGCTCAGGTCACCACAGGCGACGGCGGTGGTAACCTCAGCGATGGATCGTACCTGAGTTGTCAAGTTACTAGCCATGGTGTTGACATTGTCCGTCAGTTCCTTCCATGTTCCACTGACGTCTTTCACATCGGCCTGACCACCAAGCTTTCCTTCCGTTCCGACCTCGAGACTCACTCGGGTGACCTCGGTTGCGAATTCTTGGAGCTGGTCCACCATGATGTTGATGGTGTGTTTAAGGTCCATCATCTCTCCCTTGACCTCGACAGTGATCTTCTTGGTCAAGTCTCCACGAGCGACGGCCTTACTGACACTGGCGATGTCACGCACCTGCGTTGTCAAGTTCGCTGCCATGGTGTTGACGTTGTCTGTAAGTTCCTTCCAGGTACCGTCCACTCCCTTGACATGAGCCTGGCCTCCGAGTTTACCCTCGGTACCGACCTCTCGAGCGACACGAGTGACCTCGGCAGCAAATGTCCTCAGCTGCTCCACCATGGAGTTGACAGTCTTTTTCAACTCAGAGATCTCGCCTTGTGCTTCGACATCGATAGTCTTACTTAGGTCGCCACATGCGACAGCGGTAGTGACTTCGGCAATAGACCGCACCTGGGCCGTCAAATTGGCGGCCATGGTATTCACGTTGTCGGTCAGTTCTTTCCAGGTACCATCAACACCCTCAACCTCGGCCTGGCCACCCAACTTTCCTTCGGTGCCGACCTCGCGAGCGACACGCGTGACCTCGGCTGAGAAAGTGGACAGTTGGTCCACCTACAACATAGAAGACCTGAAATTAGACATCCGCACCATAGCCCAAGATACAACACATTTGAATACAATATACTGCCAGTTGTCACATACCATAATGTTGATCGTGTTCTTCAGGTCAAGAATCTCTCCCTTGGCGTCCACTGAGATCTTCTGGGTCAGGTCTCCCTTGGCGACGGCCTTGCTGACATCGGCAATATCACGCACCTGGGCTGTCAAGTTGGCGGCCATGGTATTCACGTTGTCAGTCAGTTCTTTCCAGGTACCATCGACACCCTCGACCTCGGCTTGACCACCCAGCTTGCCCTCAGTACCGACCTCGCGAGCGACACGAGTGACCTCGGCGGCAAATGTCCTGAGCTGCTCCACCATTGAGTTGACAGTCTTCTTGAGTTCTGAAATCTCACCCTGGGCCTCAACGTCGATAGTTTTGCTCAAGTCTCCGCAGGCTACAGCAGTGGTAACCTCAGCAATCGATCGTACCTGTGTCGTCAAATTGGCAGCCATGGTGTTGACGTTATCCGTGAGTTCCTTCCAGGTGCCATCGACGCCCTCGACCTCGGCCTGGCCGCCAAGGTTTCCTTCAGTTCCGACCTCGCGGGCGACACGGGTGACCTCAGCGGCAAACATCCTGAGCTGCTCCACCATGGAATTTACGGTTTTCTTAAGTTCAGAGATCTCTCCTTGGGCCTGTACGTCAATAGTCTTACTTAGATCTCCACAGGCAACAGCAGTGGTAACCTCAGCGATGGATCGTACTTGTGTAGTAAGGTTCGATGCCATGGTGTTGACATTGTCTGTTAATTCCTTCCAGGTTCCGCTCACATCCTTGACAACAGCTTGACCACCGAGTTTACCCTCGGTACCGACCTCAAGACTCACTCGGGTTACCTCAGTGGCGAATTCCTGAAGTTGATCCACCATGGTATTGATGGTATGCTTAAGATCCATCATCTCACCCTTAACTTCAACGGAAATCTTTTTGGACAAGTCACCCTTGGCGACGGCCTTACTGACGCTGGCAATATCACGCACCTGTGCTGTGAGATTGGCAGCCATGGTGTTGACATTGTCCGTGAGCTCCTTCCAGGTACCATCGACACCCTTGACATGAGCCTGGCCACCTAGTTTGCCCTCGGTTCCGACCTCACGAGCGACACGAGTGACCTCGGCGGCAAACGTCCTGAGTTGTTCCACCATGGAATTTACGGTCTTCTTCAACTCAGAGATTTCGCCCTGGGCCTCAACATCAATCGTCTTGCTCAGGTCTCCGCAGGCGACGGCGGTGGTAACCTCAGCGATGGATCGCACTTGAGTCGTCAAATTGGCAGCCATCGTGTTGACATTGTCCGTAAGTTCCTTCCATGTTCCGCTCACATCCTTCACATCCGCCTGACCGCCAAGCTTTCCTTCCGTACCGACCTCGAGACTCACACGAGTTACCTCTGTCGCAAACTCTTGTAGCTGGTCGACCATGATGTTGATGGTATGCTTAAGGTCCATCATCTCTCCCTTGACCTCGACAGTGATCTTCTTGGTCAAGTCTCCACGAGCGACGGCTTTACTGACACTGGCAATATCACGCACCTGGGTCGTCAAGTTCGCTGCCATGGTGTTGACATTGTCCGTGAGTTCCTTCCAGGTACCATCGACGCCCTTGACATGAGCCTGGCCACCTAGTTTGCCCTCGGTACCGACCTCACGAGCGACACGCGTGACTTCAGCGGCGAACGTCCTCAATTGTTCCACCATGGAGTTGACAGTCTTCTTCAACTCAGAGATTTCGCCTTGGGCTTCGACATCAATGGTCTTGCTCAGGTCTCCGCAGGCGACTGCAGTGGTAACCTCAGCAATGGATCGTACCTGCGTAGTAAGATTTGATGCCATGGTGTTGACATTGTCCGTCAACTCCTTCCAAGTTCCACTGACATCCTCGACAACGGCCTGTCCACCGAGTTTGCCCTCGGTACCGACCTCTAAACTGACACGACTGACCTCAGTTGCAAACTCCTGCAATTGATCCACCATGGTGTTGATAGTGTGCTTAAGGTCCATCATCTCTCCTTGGACCTCCACGGAAATCTTTTTGGACAAGTCACCCTTGGCGACGGCCTTACTGACGCTGGCAATATCACGCACCTGTGCTGTGAGATTGGCAGCCATGGTGTTGACATTGTCCGTGAGCTCCTTCCAGGTACCATCGACGCCCTTGACATGCGCTTGACCTCCCAACTTGCCTTCAGTTCCGACTTCACGGGCAACACGTGTGACCTCAGCAGCGAACGTCCTCAACTGTTCCACCATGGAGTTGACAGTTTTCTTTAGCTCTGAAATCTCTCCCTGCGCCTCGACATCGATCGTTTTGCTCAAGTCACCGCAGGCGACAGCGGTGGTGACTTGAGCAATCGATCGTACCTGGGTCGTCAAATTAGCGGCCATGGTGTTGACGTTGCCAGTGAGTTCCTTCCAAACTCCATCAACATTACGAACGTTTGCTTGTCCGCCCAGCTTTCCTTCAGTGCCGACTTCCAAACTGACACGACTGACTTCTGTGGCGAACTCCTGAAGCTGGTCCACCATGGTGTTGATGGTATGTTTGAGATCCATCATCTCTCCTTTAACCTCGACAGTGATCTTCTTGGATAGATCTCCTCTAGCAACAGCCTTACTGACGCTGGCAATATCACGCACCTGGGTCGTCAAGTTCGCTGCCATGGTGTTGACGTTATCCGTGAGTTCCTTCCAGGTACCATCGACGCCCTTGACATGAGCCTGGCCACCGAGTTTTCCTTCAGTTCCGACTTCACGGGCAACACGTGTGACTTCAGCGGCAAACGTCCGGAGTTGTTCCACCATGGAGTTTACGGTCAGCTTCAGCTCAGAGATTTCGCCCTGTGCTTCGACCTCAATCGTCTTGCTTAAGTCTCCGCAGGCGACTGCAGTTGTGACCTCGGCAATCGACCGTACTTGCGCCGTCAAGTTGGCAGCCATGGTGTTGACATTATCAGTCAGCTCCTTCCAAGTGCCATCAACGCCCTTGACTTCAGCCTGACCACCGAGCTTTCCCTCCGTGCCGACCTCGCGGGCAACACGTGTTACTTCTGCTGAAAAAGTGGACAGTTGGTCGACCTATGATAAAGAAGATTCGTAGTCAGTTATTTGCAACATAGATTAAGATACAACAAATGTAAAAACAGTATACCGCCCGCTTATACATACCATGATGTTGATCGTGTTCTTGAGATCGAGAATCTCTCCCTTGGCATCCACTGAGATCTTCTGTGTCAGGTCACCCTTAGCGACAGCTTTACTGACATTGGCAATGTCACGCACCTGTGTTGTCAGATTAGAAGCCATGGTATTGACGTTCTCAGTCAGTTCTCTCCATGTACCGCCGACGTCTTCAACCTCGGCCTGTCCTCCCAGTCGTCCCTCGGTTCCGACCTCACGGGCAACACGGGTGACTTCAGCAGCAAACGTCCTCAACTGTTCAACCATGGAGTTGACAGTCTTCTTCAGCTCAGAGATTTCGCCCTGTGCTTCGACCTCAATCGTCTTGCTCAAATCTCCGCAGGCGACTGCAGTGGTAACCTCGGCAATGGATCGGACCTGGGCTGTCAAATTAGCAGCCATGGTATTCACGTTATCGGTCAACTCTTTCCAAGTACCGTCGACGCCCTTGACATGCGCTTGACCTCCCAACTTGCCCTCAGTACCGACCTCGCGAGCGACACGCGTGACTTCAGCGGCAAACGTCCTGAGCTGCTCCACCATCGAGTTCACTGTCAGCTTTAGCTCAGAGATCTCTCCTTGAGCCTCAACATCAATGGTCTTGCTCAGATCACCACAGGCGACGGCGGTGGTAACCTCAGCGATGGATCGTACTTGTGTCGTCAAATTGGCAGCCATCGTGTTGACATTGTCCGTCAGTTCCTTCCATGTTCCACTGACGTCTTTCACATCGGCCTGACCACCAAGCTTTCCTTCCGTTCCGACCTCGAGACTCACTCGGGTGACCTCGGTTGCGAATTCTTGGAGCTGGTCCACCATGATGTTGATGGTGTGTTTAAGGTCCATCATCTCTCCCTTGACCTCGACAGTGATCTTCTTGGTCAAGTCTCCACGAGCGACGGCCTTACTGACACTGGCGATGTCACGCACCTGCGTTGTCAAGTTCGCTGCCATGGTGTTGACGTTGTCTGTAAGTTCCTTCCAGGTACCGTCCACTCCCTTGACATGAGCCTGGCCTCCGAGTTTACCCTCGGTACCGACCTCTCGAGCGACACGAGTGACCTCGGCAGCAAATGTCCTCAGCTGCTCCACCATGGAGTTGACAGTCTTTTTCAACTCAGAGATCTCGCCTTGGGCCTCAACATCGATAGTCTTCCTCAGGTCTCCACAAGCGACAGCGGTAGTAACTTCGGCAATAGACCGCACCTGGGCCGTCAAATTGGCGGCCATGGTATTCACGTTGTCGGTCAGTTCTTTCCAGGTACCATCAACACCCTCAACCTCGGCCTGGCCACCCAACTTTCCTTCGGTGCCGACCTCGCGAGCGACACGCGTGACCTCGGCTGAGAAAGTGGACAGTTGGTCCACCTACAACATAGAAGACCTGAAATTAGACATCCGCACCATAGCCCAAGATACAACACATTTGAATACAATATACTGCCAGTTGTCACATACCATAATGTTGATCGTGTTCTTCAGGTCAAGAATCTCTCCCTTGGCGTCCACTGAGATCTTCTGGGTCAGGTCTCCCTTGGCAACAGCCTTGCTGACATCGGCAATATCACGCACCTGGGCTGTCAAGTTGGCGGCCATGGTATTCACGTTGTCAGTCAGTTCTTTCCAGGTACCATCGACACCCTCGACCTCGGCTTGACCACCCAGCTTGCCCTCAGTACCGACCTCGCGAGCGACACGAGTGACCTCGGCGGCAAACGTCCTGAGCTGCTCCACCATTGAGTTGACAGTCTTCTTGAGTTCTGAAATCTCACCCTGGGCCTCAACGTCGATAGTTTTGCTCAAGTCTCCGCAGGCTACAGCCGTGGTAACCTCAGCGATAGATCGTACTTGGGTCGTCAAGTTGGCAGCCATGGTGTTGACGTTATCAGTCAACTCCTTCCAGGTACCATCAACGCCCTCAACCTCGGCCTGGCCACCCAACTTTCCTTCGGTGCCGACCTCGCGAGCGACACGCGTGACCTCGGCTGAGAAAGTGGACAGTTGGTCCACCTACAACATAGAAGACCTGAAATTAGACATCCGCACCATAGCCCAAGATACAACACATTTGAATACAATATACTGCCAGTTGTCACATACCATAATGTTGATCGTGTTCTTCAGGTCAAGAATCTCTCCCTTGGCGTCCACTGAGATCTTCTGGGTCAGGTCTCCCTTGGCGACGGCCTTGCTGACATCGGCAATATCACGCACCTGGGCTGTCAAGTTGGCGGCCATGGTGTTGACGTTATCGGTCAGCTCCTTCCAGGTACCATCGACACCCTCGACCTCGGCTTGACCACCCAGCTTGCCCTCAGTACCGACCTCGCGAGCGACACGAGTGACCTCGGCGGCAAATGTCCTGAGCTGCTCCACCATTGAGTTGACAGTCTTCTTGAGTTCTGAAATCTCACCCTGGGCCTCAACGTCGATAGTTTTGCTCAAGTCTCCGCAGGCTACAGCAGTGGTAACCTCAGCAATCGATCGTACCTGTGTCGTCAAATTGGCAGCCATGGTGTTGACGTTATCCGTGAGTTCCTTCCAGGTGCCATCGACGCCCTCGACCTCGGCCTGGCCACCAAGGTTTCCTTCAGTTCCGACCTCGCGGGCGACACGGGTGACCTCCGCAGCGAAGGTTCGCAATTGGTCCACCATGGTGTTCATAGTCTCCTTGAGATCCAGAATCTCGCCCTGGACTGGCACACTAACCTTCTTGGTGAGGTCACCGCAGGCCACAGCTTTGCAGACTGTCGCAATGTCTCGCATCTGGCCAGTCAAATTCGAGGCCATAAGATTTACATTGTCCGTCAATTCTTTCCAGGTTCCGCTGACGTCTTTGACATGCGCTTGTCCGCCCAGCTTTCCTTCAGTGCCGACTTCCAAACTGACACGACTGACCTCTGTGGCGAACTCCTGCAGCTGGTCCACCATGGTGTTGATGGTATGTTTGAGATCCATCATCTCTCCTTTAACCTCGACAGTGATCTTCTTGGACAGATCTCCTCTAGCGACAGCCTTACTAACACTCGCAATATCACGCACCTGCGTCGTCAAGTTAGCAGCCATGGTGTTGACGTTCTCTGTCAGCTCCCTCCACGTACCACCAACGTCTTCGACCTCGGCCTGACCGCCCAATTTGCCCTCAGTACCGACCTCACGAGCGACACGAGTGACCTCTGCAGCGAACGTCCTGAGCTGTTCCACCATGGAATTTACGGTCTTCTTCAGCTCCGAAATCTCACCCTGCGCCTCAACATCAATCGTTTTACTCAAGTCTCCACAGGCGACGGCAGTGGTAACCTCGGCAATCGACCGCACTTGCGCTGTAAGGTTGGCAGCCATGGTGTTGACATTGTCGGTCAGCTCCTTCCAAGTACCATCTACGCCTCTCACGCGTGCCTGTCCGCCCAGTTTGCCTTCTGTTCCGACTTCGTGAGCGACTCGAGTGACCTCGGACGAGAACGAACGAAGATGATCAACTACACGGACCCAAAATTGCCATCAAAGAAAACAATGAGTATATACCACGTGTAGTATTTTCCGCATGAACAAAAAAAAAAAAGTGGATATTACACGTCAGTTCGAAAGAAGGTTAGAAAGCGAGTTATTAGGACCAAGGATGGTTCTGTGATGACAAAAGAATCCCAGAAGACAGTTGTCAAGCCTACGGGTTTACTTACCCATGGTGTTAATAGTGGTTTTCAGAACGAGGGTTTCTCCCTTAGCATCCACCTTGATCTTACGACTGAGATCACCGTGAGCCACAGCTGTGCAGACAGAGGCGATATCACGGACCTGCTCCATGTGGTCTGCTGTCATGGTGTTCAGATGAGTGACAAACTCCTTCCAGATACCGCGATCGTCCTCCATGTTGGCTTGCACACCAAGCTTGCCCTCAACTCCTTGAGCAGCGACCTGAATGACCTCCTCCGTAAACTTGGATAGCTTAGTTACCATTTCGTTGATAGAGATGTTCAACGCAGACTGGTGACAAGCGTTGTTGTGACACTCTATCCGAACACCAAGGTCTCCTCGGACGACGGCTGCTGCCACCAGGGCACATTGGTGAATACATTGAGCGCAGGGAACGGTTCCAGCTGCTGCTGCTGTCGTTGTCGATATGGCCACGGCGGAGCTGTCGAGGCTTGTTGGAGAGCAAAGAGGAGAGGAGCGCAGATCTTTTGAGGATGCAACGGGGGGCGAAGTTGACGCAGTGATGGATGAAGAGATGAAGGTCTGACCGTGCCCAGAGGCCTGACCATTCAAATCCGTAGGTTGGACGAAGCAAACAGATCCATTATCGGTGGCATCGATTGAGTGTGCTGCTGAAGCCGAGGCAGCCAACCTAGGTTGGACCGGGATGTTTGAAGGGCTTACGGGCAACAGGGTATGGATGGACCTTGCTTGCGATAGCGTCTGCATTGGGTACAGTGGCCGCTCCTGCTGTATGCTTGTATTGGTCGGAGGATGGTTGACGAACTCCCAATTACCCTCGTTCCACCTGGAGGAGGCTGGGATGGGAGGTGAGAGCGAATCAACGGGCGGTGTAAGGATGGGAGGAGCGAGAGTGATATCCGAAACAAGTGAGTTAACGGGTTGGAGGGTCTTGATGTATCTGTTGTGTTTTGCGAGCTCATTCTCCAGTCTGAACATCTTTTGAACGACCCGCTGTAAGGAGGCATCGACCTTCTGGATATAATGTGGTGTGGAGGCATCGACAAAGTCGAGTGGCAATGGGTTTGGAGAGACAAACGACTGTGAGACAGGGTCGAGGTCCTTGTCCTGGACGAGTAAGTCCAGGACAACGCCTACGTGACAGATATATGCCTCTGCCAGCGTAGACATTGTTTAAGTAGGGGGAAGAAGTGAAGGTCGAGGAAGAAGAGGAGGGAGGGAAAGAGAATAGGAAAGAAAGAGGGGAAAGGGGGGATAAAGGTCCTTTGGCTCCTGGGTCCCCTGGGGCTGCTTCCTTTTGCAGAAAGTCCAGCTGGTGGCGATAATGGCTCTTTTGTGGATGGATCCCGTCACTCTAAGCGCACTCTTTCGAGCGGAAGGGGCTCAATTGGCTGTTGAGATGGATAATGGATAACAATTAACAACAGGGAATGTGGGTGGCAAACGAGGGGTATGGCAGCCAAGTCGATATGTGCAGTGTGTGTATGTGTGAAGTGTTGATGAGTGAGAAGAGGATCGGGAGTGGGGGATGAGGCGGAAGATGCTGCGGGGAGGATGAGCGTGATGAGAAAAAGAGAAAAAGAAGAAAGGGACAAAGGAAGGAAGAGATCAGGAGAAGGAGGCGGGGGGAGGGGGGAAGAGAGGAGGAGGGGGGAGGGGGGGAGGGAAAGTAAAAGCTGTTAGCAAGAGAAAGAGAAAAATAACAAATAATAATAAACCAGGGACAAGCGAAACGCATCATCATCACACGCCGCTTGCCTCTCTTCTGCAGCAAAGAAGAAAACCCTTTGTTCTCTCCCTCGTATATCATTCTCGCTCGCGCGCGCTCTTTCTCTCCCTTTGGACAGTTCGACAGAAGGGAAGATAAAAGAGAAAGAGCGAAGGGATGAGAACGAGGGCAGTGGACTGGACCGCTTCCATGGTAGACAGACTAAACAGCGCAGTGAGATCGCTGTCTGCTGTACCCTGTTTGTCCAGAATGTCCTATCCAATCCCCACATGGCCACGCAAGTCTTTCTCCCCCTCGTACTGTTGCTGAAAATGATCTTCAGGTACCGATTTAAAATCGTGTGCACAGAACCAGAGCCAAATGCACAACGAGACATTGCGTACATGCTTATCGGTTAATCCAGCCTCTACTCTACCCTTCGGCTCCCAACAGCTCAGAAAAAAGAGGGCATGTCTTGCCAAATTATCTCATCCCATACCGCCTATAGTCCTATACCATGCCATATCATACCATGCTATGCCGCATGTCCCACAGCATGCAAATGGTCAAACAGTTTAATGTTTGATGACCTTGGCATGCAGAAAGTTTGGGGGAAGAGGCCGAGACAGGCCCATTTTGCCTTTTCTTTTTTGCTTCTTCCAAATATGCAATGCATCCCTACTCCTCTCTGAAATTTCCTCCACAGGCAGACGGGGCCTGCTTCGTACAAAGGGAATAAACCTACGAAGACAACAGTGGTTCGAAACTGCAGCGCGTGCTGACTGTCGCGATAAACAACCACACGTAAGGGAAACATAGAAGAAAAAAGGCACAAACAATTGCAAATAAACCGACCGAGGATATGCAGGGGATTCCATCTCATAGCTTTCCTGTTTGATATCTTTCTGTTCAATCCCATCTTTTTTTCTTTTTGGTGCGTGTTGTTATTGCTCGGCTTTGCATAAACCCGTACTATAACGAACACTTATGGAAGCGAACATACAGAGAAGATGCACGCAAGGTAATAAGGCCAGACTGCAGCACAACAGTAGCATGCCCATGATCCTCTGCACCTCCTTTTCGATGCATGCAAGGCATGGGCTGATTAACTTTCAGATTCATCATCCACGCGTGCGTGTGCGCGGGAGACATAACCGCCCTAAAACATCTCCATCCCTTCCTCTACCCGTACAGCGATGGGAAATGTAGCCTCGAACGAGGGAGCACCTTTCCTGAGGGAATGGCATGAAATTGGGAGGGATGCTAAAGCAGCGCAGAGAGCCCCTCGGAAATTGTACGACATCCAACATGCAAGAGCCACGAGTTCACCCTCCCTATAATGGTAAGAGCATACTTGCCGAAGATAAGCGTACGTTCCATTTGCTGCAGTCTGTCTGTTCTCCTCGCCTTTACGCCATCTTTTGAACTCTTTTCGAAGCGACTCTTATTAAACACAGGACATACCATAGTAGACGCCCTGGTTGTTTTCCTCCCAGAAGCCTTAGCCCAAAAGTACCTCCTAGTGGCCCCATCAATGGCCCCAGGGATCTGAGAGATGAGTAATTAGCCCAGGTTCATTACTCTTAAAGCGAAGTAAGAGTGATCTACTCCATTAGTAGAAAAAAAAAAAAAAAAAAAAAAAAACAGACTAGCAGGTGATTTTTGGACCTTGGCGATCTCTATACTAAGCGCCACCATAATCCAGGGGTGAGACTCATGCCAAATCAAACCGATAGCAATGCCCACAGCACATTGTGATACATTGGCTGAACCTCCTATTCCTGTTATAGGCTATTGCTATAGAACATGAGCTGTGGATTTTTGGACGCCGCGCCCATACCGCTGCGGACAGACCACTCCCCGACAGGCCTCTGCGCTATTCTGCGCATGTATGCATATTTGGCAGGGCTGGCTACATGTGCATGCAGATAGATTTGTTGCTTGAAACCGTAAACCATAGAAGCCCAAGGGTAGTATTCTATTGGAGCAGCGGGAAATCAATGTTAGGCCCACAGGCAACAACATGCACGCATGAGGAATAAAGATGCTTCACACCAAAAAAAAGCCATCAGAAAAGGGCGCAGTACCAGTACGGTAGGCTGCAATACAGACTTGATCTAGTGGCAAGTAGCGGATAGATTGCTGTGGCTCCATCCTTAGTGTTATTGTATCGGCACATTGAAAGGATACCCAATATAGACTACTTTCCGGAGATTATGTGCATTAGACTGCATGGTATCGAGGGCATAGACATATCCAAGGTTCAAGACCTACACTATAGAAAGGCTTTAAAAATCTATTCCATCCACTTCCTTTCCCGCCAGGTAGACTACGACCAGCAAAAACTTTGCGGAGAACCGCGCATCATGAAGCCTAATCGCTGCCTCGCTATTTTGCTCCACTAGAATGAAATAGCGTCGTTTGCCGAAATTTTCTAGCGTGGCTAGTTAGTATATACTATATAAAACTGTCTACTCAAGCTAGAGCGTGCTAATAAGAACTATGGAGGTCTACGAGCTAGAAGTAAAGCCAGCTCCAACGCACAATGACGATGATGACGCAGAAGACTGGGGCAATAATAAGTACTGCAGTATATTCTTTTTTGAAAGTGTGAGCAACAGGCGCATAGACTATAGACTCTATTTTCTTGCTGCAGCAGGTTCAAGGGTTGTGTAGGTAAGCTACGAAGATTCGTTGCTAAAAAATTCAGGAGTCTATGTACAAAAACTATCCGACGCTGAGGAAGATACAAGTGAAGCAGATGGATCTTGCGAGATCGACAGACGAATGCAGAATTGGGGAGCTGGGAAAGAAGCAAACGAACGAATGAATGCATGGATGAGCGAACGGAAGGATACAAAGCGCGAAGTATGAAAAGATGAGGCGGAGCAACGATCACGATCCTGAGTTGCCTTTTTTGTTAATATTGAAAACGTTCATCGTCGGAAGGCATCACGAAAATAGAGACAGAGGAGGGAAGGGTGGTCGTACAGATCAGAGACATGGCAACGTAACTCTCAGTGCGATCGTACCAATCGCTGCACATTGCACAGAGAACCCCCGATGGTTTGAGCAGTTACTAATGATAAAGATAGAATGCAAAGGAGATTAAAGTCAGAAGAAGATGAAAGAAGTGGCAGCGCAAGCTAGAGAGCCACTTTTTTTTCTTGTGCAACAATCGTGCAAGGCCTCAGGGGTATGAGAGCAAAGAGCGCGCTGCTTTTTTTTTTTTTTTCAAAGTCATAATTTTTTGGAGCCATGCTGACATTTTATGGGGGAGAAATGGTAAGTAAACAAACAGAAGAAACTTAATGGTACCGTGCTAAATCGAACAGAAGGGATAGCTGGATGTGGATGTAAAAGAGGAAGAGTGCAAGAAACGTGCACTGAGATACAAAAGCTTTGGTACCTTTTTGGCCAAGATGTCCGATTTCCTCTGCTCTCCATTGGTTCAATTGCTTGCGTGTCTTTGTAGTCCGAGAAGGTGGTAGGGCTTTATGCGCGCTGGGTCACAAGGTCAGTAAACCCCTGGAGCACAAACATGGTTGGCGATGAACTAACTCGGACTTCTTCTGGGAACTATTTTTTTTAGCTTGGCGTTACAGGCCTGTAGAGCAGACGTCGCCCACGCGAATGCACGAAGCGCAGAAGTCTGATTGACTGTTTTTTTTTTTTTTTCCTTTCTGCAAGGCAGCCAAAAGCTCTCGCATCATGTAGCAACCCCAAAAAGTCTTTACTGCCGCTTTTTTTTATTTTAATTTTTGACAAACTATACCCAGCCCATGTCGCAATGTTTTTTTGTTTTGTCCGCGGGATCAAAAATTAGTGGAAAGATCGCTCTTTGTTGATGCTCTCTCTTGATTTCACCTAGTGTAGCTGCTGAGTCGGTCATGGTGCTGAATAAGGCAATCGAGGCCAGAGAAAACATGAATACAGAAATAAACTTTTTGTCCATATGATGTGTGCGTCGCCCTAGTTGTATGATGATGCGTTTTGAATTCCCCTTTCAAGCACTAGCGCTATTTCCAAGAGAGAAAAGATGTGCTGTGTTAAATGGATCAGCAATGCCGGTATGCGTGCCCTCCCCCATCGTCTGCATCTTAAGTAAAAGAGACACATACTGACAGATATCCGATTCTTGATGTTCTGTAAGGAGACGAGACGTGGTGAGAGGCGTTCGATGTTCGTCAACTAGCTGCAGAATTTGCCCTTGGCCGTAGTATCATCTCCGAAAAGATCTCTTGTCCTGTTCCTTTACGTCCCCGTGGGTCCTAGTTATCAAAAAAAAATTGTTCTGTTCCTTTCCGTGTTTTCATTCAGTTCCCACTGCTGATCACACCTTCATCGCCACCCAAAATAATCTGTCCTCGAAAAGGCAACATCTCGCTCCGTCGCACGTTCTGCAACTCCGATAGACCCTACACTTTATTTCCGGTAGATATATCTTTGATCTAGTATTACTGAAGTGGGTTACCTAAGGGAGCCAATTATTCTGTTCTTGAACAGGTAGCCAATCTTCTTCCACTTTCGACGGCCTCTTTCATCCGTTTGTCTCCGTGTTCATGAAGTAAAGGAAAAAATAAAGAAAAAAAGAAGAGTTTAAATTTCGTTTGATGGATTGTCACGCTAGTACATCTTATACATGTAATTGAACAAGGGACAATGGTATCGTGTTGGCACCCACGCGCCTACGGAGAATAGAGGGACGCTACACCAATGACCCACAGATTCGTCGTGTTTATCCGCAATGAAATACGACGCACTGAAACACGCTCTACGCTGAGTGGTGCATTTGCAATTAGAGGAAAGTCTATCAGAGATTCCTCCACCCCGATCTCCGTCGTGCTTAGCTACTTTTATGTCCTATCAGGAACTCTGGCATATCTCCTTCCCTTTACCTTGGTCTTTTTTGCTCTCACCGTCTGTTCTTTCCACGTCTGACTGACGAGAACCGATATCAATGTGTAGAAGTACGGCGCAAGCGGAAATGTCTCTTTCGGTGCTCACTGCTACTCCTTTTTTTGTGCGTTTGTTATTTTGATGCGTTGCATTTGGTTGATTTCCTGCCACTCGTTCCCATCTGTCCCCTGCCTTTTCTTTTATTTCTCCCCTATCCTCTGATCCTATCCCCCAATCTTGCACTTCGCAATGTCTCTCTTTCTTTTTTTGGAATGAAGGAGACAGAGATTGGAGGGGCGCTGGGACAGAGTGCGCGCGAAAACTGAGGACCCTTGAGAAGGAAGATGATATCCACATGATGAGTGGTGGTTGAAGTTGTAAGCAACTAACAGGTCAAGTGATCGGGAGTCGAGGGATAAAAAAAAAGGAGCTGTGGTATGGTATGTCGTCGTCGCTTTCTTTTTCTCGCTCCAACTTGCTGTGTTGAGTAGCGTGCGTGTGCGCGCGTCCGTATATGCTGTCATGTCATAGCAATGTTATTGGCAAGGTCTATCTTTGGATGCTTGAATGTTCTTGAAATAAAGAACCCAACTGAATGGATGAAGGATAAGGGACGCGGGGTATAGCAATACAGTAACGCGGTGGTGCAGAAGTGAATGAAGTACATGCAAAGGTTTATAGAGCACATACAGTTAATTCATTCGTTTCCGCCTCTACCTCCCGCCTGCTCTTCCAACATCTCCTCGGCAAAAACGAGGTCAGTCAGCACACACACGTATACATGTAAAACATACGCATACAGCCAATACAAACATGCACGACACACCTACACGCAAGATACAGTTGACATTCAGACATTCATATAACAATGTATGAACGTTTGTGGATTTGCTACTACTGTAGCGGATGCTACGAGTGAATACATGTCCATTTGTCCAAGCCGAGTTAGCCCCCGTCCAAGCGCAGAGAACTTGTCATGCCCTGTCTTGGCCTGCCCTGTAACGGTTGAGTAGTAGCCCTCCCTCCATTTACTCGCACCCACCCCGATCCTTTTTTGGATCTCATTTTTCGCCTCCTCTGGTTGGTCAATTCCCCTTTTTTCTCCGTCGATGGTTGGTTCCGCGCTTTTTTCCTCTCCACTGCTTCGGTATTATATTGTACAAACTGTCCCTATTGTATTAGAGAGATCTATTCAATGTTGCTCGTCTTCCCTTCTCTTCATCTACTCTTTTCTCCTTCTTCCATTTCCCCTCCTTCGTCTTCTCTTCTTCTCTTCTTCTTTCTTCGTCTTCATCTTCTTCGTCAAAGACTTCTTCAGCTCCACCGTCTCTGTCACACCTTGTCCTCCTGCCTCCCCCCGGTCTAACTTCCTCGCTCGCTCCCACTCCGCTTACTCTATCTCGCTCTATCCTACTCTATCCTCTACCTCGCTCCACCTCACTCCCACTCCTTCCCTTTCCCTCTCTCTCGTCACTCTCATCTCTCCTGCAGCGTCTGTCGCCTTTAGTTGCATCCCTGCCAATCCAACCCAAACACCTTTTTCGCTGTCTAACCTGCCACAAGGATTCTAAAAAGGTGCTAGTCCACTTCTGTCTCGAAGTTTAACTGAATCAGATTATTTGTCCTACTCCACCTACAACTCCCCTCTAAATGGCATCCCATCGCACATCATCACATCATACCCCGCACAACTCTCATCCTCTTCGCAATCAGAAGGTCAATCAACTGATCCGAATCTAGATCTGATTGTAAAGTGATCACACACCCTTGTCCCTCCATTTCAGGGCCGCCTCTTTTTTTTATTATTATTATCATTAAACAACCCTCTGTTCATTTGTCTTCCCCTAACGCACACCCTTTTTTTATACTCAGATGAGGATGCCATTATGGTTCTGTCCTATCCCCGCCCACGTTTTTTCCATCTTTCATCTCCCGCAATTCCATGTGGCTTGAATTAACCGATCTCTTTTCAACTGAATCCCGATCCCCCAGATTTCGACGCCTCGGGCTGCACCCTTTAAACCATCTGGCTTGGTCTCATCGGATCTCTGTTGGAATACAACCGTACAATCTGCAACCACTTCCCCCTCAGCAAAAAGAGCCGCCCATCCTGAGTTCTCTGAATCAAAAAAAGAGGACCAAAAAGCGTCCCATGGCTGTCCAAAGTCTACAAGAGTCGGTGATCACAGCCGCAAGTTCAGATGCAATAATGACTGCAGCTGAAGGTTTTCAATGCGCACTCGGCGAACCCGGTGCTAACGCAGCCACGCCCGGCAGTGGCGTTCCCGACTTTGTGAAGAAGCTTTACAGGCAAGTTGAGCCACTTAATCTCTGTGCTCTGGATGATCTACGTATTCTGTCTGCCTGATCCCTCTACCACTACATTGGTGCATTGGTACATCGATGCATTGCGAAGGAGTAAAATGAAAAAAAAATCTGACACAGCCACCCGTACCTGACCCAAACGAAGGTCTGCAATCTGACATCGAAAAAATTTTCATTTTTGTCTGAACAGGATGCTTGAGGAGAAAGAGCACGACCTTATAGTTTCGTGGGGCAGAAGTGGCGAGAGCTTTGTCGTCAAGGAGCCCAACGAATTTGCCAAGGTGATCCTGCCCAGGCATTTCAAGCACAACAACTTTGCCAGCTTCGTGCGCCAGCTCAACAAGTACGATTTTCATAAGATCAAAACCACCGAAGACTCTGCAAGGCCATATGGCGACCAGGTATGAGCCCTCACTCATCCTTGAGTGCATGGCGCATTAGGATCTCTGTGCTGCGTAAGCCATGACATCTAATCTCTTTTCCTCTCGTTCGCCCATCTTCATTCTGCTGATGCAGGCCTGGGAATTCCAGCACCCAAAATTTCAGATCGATAAGAGGGATCTTCTTGAAGAAATCAAGGTGTGTATCGAACATGATGAACAGCTCCCTCGGCCATGAATACCTCAGCGAATTGTTACTTACACGCTTCGCCCTGAAATCACTCCAATTAGCGAAAGACCCCGATCAACAAGAAAACATCTGCTGGCCAGACCTCCATCTCCTCCCCTGACCATTCCTCTATGGCGGAGGATTATCAGGCACAGTTGGATCTCATGGCGAAGACTCAAACTGAGATGCATGAGCAGCTGGGAAAGTACAAGTCGAAAATAGAGACTCAAGATAATCTCTTGCAGAATCTTCTCAAGGTCCTCGGCTATCAAAGCTCTGGTATATATCATCTGTTCATGCTCTCGCGCCCACACTTGACTGATTTTTGAAAAATGGACTAACATCGCCTCTTTCTTTAAACAACGCTCTTAGAAAATGGAACGATAACGACAATACACAACTCAGGGACCTCAATGAAGGAAGGCAAGACCCTTAAGTCCAAGGCTCACTCTGCCTCGCGTTCAAGATTGTCTGGTCAAACAAACAAAGCCGACAATCAACAAGCGCAACAACATCTCGCGAACACCGCGTTCGCTCCCTCCTCCTCGCCGCCTATGGCGCAAACCATTCATCCCCTCATGACTGGAGGGACCGTATCCACGATACCAACGTCTACATCCTCAATGCCGACCACGACTCTCCCCCCTACATCCTCCATCTCTTCGACCTCGGCCTTCCAGTTTGCTCCAAAACTGTCTTCTGCCTCTTCAGGTTCATATTCACATTCACCCATGTGCCAGAACCCCAGCTTGGACGCTTCCAAAAATGTATCATATCAATCATCGCGGGCTCAACACAACTCGCAGCACCCAATGCAACGCCATAATGACCAACAACAACATCAGCAGCTTCCGCATCATGATAACTACCAACAGCATTTCCAGCAACAGCGGCAACAGCAGCAACAGTTCGTGTCTAATGCTCCTCTCAGTGATCAGAATGCAAGGCCTCAACGGCCTAGCATCAGCATCCCAAACTGGTCGATGCCGCCGAAAGTATTGCTTGTGGAAGACGATGATATCAGCAGACGTTTGAGCTCTCGTCTACTTCAGATCTTTGGCTGCCCCTTTGATGTGGCGGAAGATGGAGTGGCCGCTGTTGGAAAGATGAGCCATCAGAAGTATGATATTGTGCTCATGGTAAGTTGTTGTTCGCGTCTTGTAATTGCTTACAATTGGATTCAGCGAAAAAAAAAAAGAAAAAAAAAAGAAAAGCATGAAAACTCATCACGATGTGTTATTGTATGCGAATATCATAGGACATCATGATGCCCAAGTTAGACGGTGTCTCTGCAACGACCCAGATCCGCCAGTTTGACGCCATGACACCCATTATCAGCATGACCTCGAACACCACAACTAATGATATAATGACCTACTTTGCGAATGGCATGAATGACATCCTCCCAAAGCCATTCTCCAAGGCCAGTCTGCTCAACATGCTTGAGAAGCATTGCCAGCATCTGCGATACCTAAAGCTGGGACCCAGTCTTATGGGGTTCGCTCCTAGTGGGTCGGATTCCAGTTCGGGCGAGCAGGAGAGTCGACTCATGCTGTCTCACCGCCAAGACGAACAATCTGGTTCAGAGACCATGAGCTTTTCCTTGTCGGGGTTCCAGGGACAAGAAGGGCTCCAGCTCGTTTCTGGAGACAAGGGTAGTAGCCCAGACCATCAGGGTCACCAGGGCAATCAGCGAGACGACATGGACAACCTGGGCCTGAGCCTGCAGCTTGGCCTTGGAGGCATGCTCATCCTTAACGGAGTGGACTCGTCCCTAAGCGGAGGCGTGGACGAGCAAGGAATGTACCCTCGACAGCCCCACCAGGGCGGTAGGAAGCACGGAGTCGACCCCAACGAGAACAATCCTCAGTCCAATTATGGAATGTCGTCGATGGGTTATAACGACATGATGGATTCTCTCAGCCACGATGACAGTTCCAGCTCGTCCCTTTCTCCAGATCAGACCCATATTCGGCTGAGCCTTGTACATCCTTCCCAACAGCAGCAGCCGCTCCATCAGAATATGCAGGGACACCAGTCCAGCCATATGCCCTCGCCACCAAATTCCGGCCACCCTAACATCTCGACATCCTCGTCCAGGTACACGACCAATATGACCAACCACACCTCCTTCACCTCGGGGTCCAGCCCCTCAATGATGGAGCCTTATCTTACCGGACTCGAAGGCTCATATTCGCATCAACAATCTTCATCACAGCAACATCATGTACAGCGCCACGGAAGCATTACATTGCTATCTATTAAATCCAACGATGGCATGGCTCATGCAATCGGCCTGACCAACCGCAACGTTGACTTTCATGACGGACTCGGTCTTGGGTATGGCATGGATCAGAGTGATTCCATGGATGCTCATGGAAGGAGGAAACGGGCCAAGATCGAAGAAGTCATCGAATAGTTTATTCCTCAACCTCTGTCTCCCCTTCTTCTCCTTTTGTAGTTATTGTAACCTTTCACGTCCCCACTTTCACCTCTTCCCCCCATACATACTGTACTATATATATTACATACATAAAGAGAAAAATAAAATTCCGATTTTAAAAATCATAATAACGTGACGAACACCCCGGATAGAATAATTTAACAGCGGTTCTACTGGCTTGGTTGATAATGCATCCTTGATAGACAAACGCAAACATAAGATAGTTCTATTTGCTTGATTTTTGCTGAAAAAAAAAGTAAAGCTGCAAGGAATACTTTTACTTCCTGACCACACAAGTATATCACAGCACTATGTACTCTGAAGACCTCCGATGGCGAGCAGTTGTCCTTTTTAACATTATGGGCATGCACGAAAGCGATGTCACTACTTTGCTAGGGGTCTCAAGGCATTCTATCTTGAAGTGGGCCAGTGAGTAACAAAGTCAGTCGATGTGGCAAGAGTGACCAACCATCGTACCGTCTTTCTCACGTAATCTCAGCAGCTATGTTCAATACAACAGGCAGTGTGATGGCAGATAACTTCCGCCAAGTTCGACCCCGATGGCCAGAGGAAGTTTACGATTTCGTTCGCAAGTACACCGCAGACCATCCTTGCTTTTTCTTGGAGGAGCTGCAGGATGGCATTCAGGCTGCCTTTCCAGAATTGACCAATACCTCAGTGCCGACTCTATGTCGTGCCCTGCGACATGATCTCAACATGACAAGAAAAAAGATACAGAAGCGAGCTCGCGAGGCACTTCCTCAAGAGATTGCGGACTTCAAGTATGGACTCAAGCCTTTTTTCAGTTACCAGGAGCAACTGGTCTTTATTGACGAAAGGCATGACAGGAAGCTTTGCCAGATGACGAGCGTAATGAGTAAGAGTTATCGGCCCTATCGCTTCCAAATTATCTTGATCCACTGCGTCGGCAATGAGTGTATGCGCCGCGTCCAGTCTTGCGCGAGTCGCGCGTTGGATAACGTTGGCTCTTCTTCCTGTACTACTGGCAACACCACCTCCAGTGGCCGTAAGATACGCATAAAGGTGAACAAAGACCTGGGTAGCATCACCATCCAGGCGTCGTGCCTCTGTACGCCAAGCTCTGACAAGCCGTTCTTTAAAGTTGCCCTCGTCCAGCTCTTGGTTGTTCTTCTGTGCGCTGTTGTGTGTTGGTTGGATGTATGGCTTTCCGCCTCCTGGCCACTTGAACCCGTTGGTATCAGCAATGCGGCGTTTGATGCGTTCCATTATCACCAGGAATGAGTCCTCGTCTAAATTATGTGTCCAGCCTTGAGGATCAGGAAGATCTTTCGTGGAGCGACATCGAATCTGGGGTTGCCCTTTGCGGGGGTGAAGCTTTATCTGAATAATCTGTGGTATCTCGAGCTCCGATGGGGAAAAGAGGGATGAAGAGGAGGCCGCAGGGGATGCCATTGTAAGGACAAAGGAGTTGTCTGTGTGAAGTTTTTTCTATCGTGCATGTGCCAGCTTAATTTAAAATTCATTTCGACTGGGTGTCACTAATAGTTGACTCAGACCAAATAGTTTAAAATTATTTTATTATTTTTTATTGAAAGGCACAATACATACTATTAAGACTGGAGTAAATACACTTTTTTTTTTTTTTTTTTTTTTGTGGGGGATACATCTCACTTCTAACTTCGTTTCCTAAGTTCCTATCATTTTACAGATAATCCGTGCGAGGAGCAACACCCTTCTCGGCCATGATTTCCTCCACGGGACGGGCCCTTGTCTCGGGAACGAAGAACCAAATATAAAGGAAGCCGGCGGCGGTGATAGCGGCAAAGAGAATGAAGGTTCCGTTGCCGAGACCGTTGTTGAGCGAGGGAAAGACCAAGCCGATGACAAAGTTCGTACCCCAGTTTACGGCGGTGGCGACTGAGGAAGCGGGTGAAAGAGCGTAGGTCGGAAGCAACTCCGAAAGCAGCAACCAGGGGATGGGACCAAGACCGATAGCAAAGAAGGCAATGTACAAGAAGACGGAAACCACGACCAGGATGCCGACGTCAGTATAGGCACCAATGACCAACAGGATTGAGGAACCTGCGACACCAGCCAATGAGATCAACAAGAGTGTGCGGCGACCGGTTCGATCGACCAGGAAGACTGAAGCAAGAGTTGCGAGTAAGTTGCAGGCTGAGGTACCAACGGTGATGTACTTGGCATTATCAGCACCAAAGACGTCACCCAGGAACGAGGTCGAATAGTAGATTAGACCGTTGATACCCGAAGCCTGCTGGAAGAAATGAACTATGATACCGATGATGGCAAGACCCCTGCACTCGGACGAGAATAGGCGGAAAATACTGTAGTTATGAGGGGCGCCGGTGGCGGTAGCCGCGACAGGGGCCTCGGGGTCGACCTTGTAGGAGGCATCTTCGAATGCAGAGTCACTGGCGGCTGGGCGGCCACCAGCGGTACCAGAGGAACGTCCCAAGAGCAGCTGAACCATGTCTGCGAACTCGTGCTCGACATCTGTGCTGGTTCCACGCAACTTCTGAAGGGAGTGTCGAGCTTCCGGGAGACGATTCTTGGAGACGAGCCAGCGTGGGGACTCGACCAAGGACGGGAGCATGAACAGCTGGATCATGGGAGGGATACCGTTGATGGCGAGGAGGATACGCCACAGGGGAGGACGACTAAGACCCAGGCCGATCAAGTTGGAGATCAAGATACCTACGACGATGAGGAGCTGGTACATGGTTCCCATGGCTCCACGGCCCTTGATGGTGGAGATCTCTCCAAGGTACGTGGGGGCGACGACACCACCGAGGCCGCAGGCGAATCCGACGATGATACGACCGACAATGAACTGGGCCTGATGATAGGTCAATCCAAGGAGGAGGGCACCGACGATGAAGAAGAGGTTGCTGATGAACATGGTCTTACGACGACCGTAGATGTTCTGAACCGTGCCGCCCGACAGTCCACCGACGAGGGCTCCCAAACAGAAGGAACCGACAGCAAAACCCTGATCAGAAGAACGGACGAATGGAAAGTTGGAGAGTTAGAAAGTTGAGTAAGATCTTACAGGCAGGACTCTGTATTGGGAAATCTTATCGGGCAGCCGTGCCGTTTCGCCAGTGGTTTTGCCACCAAGATTCGATGTTTCGTGTAACAGGACACTCCACACAGCACGGGCAGCACACAGCAGACCTGCGCACAAACAGCATTTGCCCCGATAACGATATGCTTCACAAACAAAACAAAAACAAACAATGATGATGATACAAATAATGCATAGTGGGTGAGCAAAATGCGTAATAATGAAGCGTACAAATAAAATAAAATAAAATATAATAAAATATAATAAATAAAAAAACGAACGACAACAACCATCGACTATGATGTATGTGATGTTGTGTGTATACATACCCAGAGCAGATCAGAGTATTCAAAGCAATTGGGGAAGCCGCCTTCATTCGTGTAGGGCTGCTCACCACAGGCGCCATCGAAACCACGGATGGATTTCTCGGGGACGTTGGGGGAGCCGATTACGTAGCCGATCGAGAGCGAGGTTAATGAGGCCACTAGACCACAGTAAATCATGTAAGCCGGGAAGCCGGCCTCTCTTGAATCCATGGTGAAGAGTCTCTTGTTTAATAGGAGTCAGCAGAAGCGCACGAGGGACTGTATGGGTTCAATGGGGGTGGACGAATAGAGGAGGGGGATCGAGAGATTAGATGGGGTGGGGGATATAGATCGCGTCTAGTATACAGTCAAGAGGAGGATGCGATTAAATGGTGAGGGATGGATCAGAAGGAAGGAAGGACGAAGAATGAAAGAAGAGAGGGAGAAAGAGAAAATGAGGGGAATAAAAGAAGAAAAAAGGTGGAGAAGGCAGCAAGAACCACGAGACAGAACCTCATCGGGTAAGTGCCTCCTGAGACCCCAGAGGTGCGCCTGCAATAAACCTGGTCTGGATTCGAATTCGCAGCGGAGAGGAGATGTCCACCCAACTCTCCGTCCACCATTGGCTGGACCCCACATGTCACGGATGCATTCCCCTGGGTATCCGCATCCTCATCCTCCAGCAGCCCCCAGTATGGGTCCCTTGCCTTGGAAGGACGGCAAAAAGGTAGCGGCGGCAGAAAAATTAATAGTACTTCCTAGAACGTACCCTCAACTCCGTGGGTTATCTTTGGCCGACCCTGTCATCATCGCACAGGAGGTAGACTACTACTCGTCCCCAGATCCAGCAACTGCAACTCTACAATTGAGCCCCGCTCCCAAGATACTTCTCCATTGCCTGCTCTGGATAATCGACCACATCTATCATGCATTCGCCATGTTGACACCAACCAAATAAATCAATCCCCCATGTTCAATGTCGTATGCACAACACCCAACACAAATGCGTTCATCTAATTTGCTATGCTCGCTCCCAGTCAAGGGGTCCTCTTCTACCAAACAAACATGTAGAGTATACAGGATCGGTCATTGAAAAACAAACGCAAAAAACCAGTAGAAGACGACTATCTTTGTGCGTCTGGAATGTCTCACCCTGAAAGGAAACTGTATCCGAATCTGTATATATGATCCACTGCACGACCCAGAGCGGGGGATGGTCGGTGGAGGTTGTCCACCGAACAAAACCTGGCAAATCAGATTTTACAAATGTCAGGTCTTCCCCCACCCTTCACGCTTGGCGATTCGTGAGTTCGGGTGTTGTATCACCAACCCCAACAGAGAGGAGGGGAAGGGATTGCTGGTGCCGAGAATCATCATGCATTCAAGACCAAGAGGGTCGCTTTCTTTATCTTGACAAGGATGGAAAGCGGGGTGATAAGAATCCTTCAATCATCATTCCCTCTCGGTTTATACATTCATTATGCGGCAAGAGACGCCACATGGCATGGTGCAAATACAGGTTCTCCGTCACGCTTTCCCTCCCACATCATCGCCTATCATTTGAGAGTCCAATTGTGACCAGTGTATGACAAGTCTGCACGTATAAGTCCGTCTTGCAAGTGCTTCTTACTCCACAACCCATACTTGGTGTGTTTTGGGAGCCAGCACAGCAATTGAGTGTGCTTTCAGACCTTTATCAAAGACCTTCTTCCTCCAATGCTGAGTTTCCACCTACCCTGGCATAGGACTTGATTTGCTATCTCGCACTGCGCGTTGTCAACAGTGAGTAGATAACGACTGCGAACCTTACTGTCAATTATCTCTCAGGGCGCAGTTGACCTTACGGGTAATATTAGCGACATATCCGTTGACCCTTGGGGAACCTGGTGGCTCTCGGCCAGTCACAAAGCCGTTCCGCTCAAAAGAGACATAGTGTGTCTGTTAGGGGATATTTTTATTCAGAAATGCTGTGTCCCCACGCAGTAAATGCGATAGACAGGCTGCAAGTTCTTTTTTCTGTCCACACATCATGTCCAACCCTATTTTTATTAAGGATTTTCGCCCAGGGCGCACATCCTGCCATACATACAGTCAGTTTTGTTTATCGTCAAGGTGACAAATGTGGAGGAAGGTGCGTGTCAATGCGCAAAGAAAGAAAGGGGTGGGGGAAATGAAAACAATTACTCACATTGTTGATGTCCGAGGAGGGAAACACCATGCCACACTGCTTGAAACTCCAGTCAAAGATGAGAATCCGCCTGTATCCTGCCGGCATCGTATGATGTTCATATGTTCATATGTTCATAGCATGACCGTACAACTAAATTCTTTCAGTCGCCAGGGCTCTCTTTGTAGATTCTTAAATGTTGTAAAGTTGGCGAGGGGAAACCATAGTATGCAACGTCGTGTATCCGTTCCCATATGTTTAAAGTCGTATGTCACTCCAAAGCTTCATCTTCAAGCCGAGCCATGGTCAAGCTCGTGTAGTGTGTGTATGGTGGGAGAAGGGGGGGGGGTTTGTAAGTTGTGAAAATAAGCATGGATAATACAATCCGGCCATTGCTCCATCTATTGATTGTCTAGAAGATGGACCTAGCCTTGTGGTAGTGGTTTGCATGCTTCATTTCTTCGTCCTCTTTACGTGATTGTTGCATTTTAGTTTCTGGCGTGAGATGACGATGATCTTTAGGAAACAAATAAAAAAAGAAGGCGGTTAGAACATCAGATGATTGACCATAGCGGATAAAAAAGGCGCGAGGAATAGCATGAAGATGCGCGATCAAAGACGAGTGGAGGAAAACATGTCTGAGAGAAAAAGACGTGTGTGCAAGCCTTGGCTCCTTCAGGGGTATTTGCTCATGTTTCCTTTAATCCATACCATCGACGCGCTACATAATCAAGGTAAGAGTCTACATCCTTGAAAGCCGTGCAGGGACCACTTCGCCCAGTTTGATCATCACACATAGCCTTTTGCCAAGGGACCTAAGGTTGAGGCCAGGGGCCTACATAAGTTCTTGCGCGGGACCGGTTGCAGCGGCTGACAGAGTCCCGCGTCTAAAACGGATGCTGGACTTCTACTTTTATTGAATTTCACCGCCTGGAAGGAAGCGAGCTCGAGGGGTTCTGTCAGGGAACCCAAGGTTGAGATCTAGATCTTACGGCAGAAGTCCGAGAGTTTGCTCTGGATACAGCGCAACACCATACTGTTCAAACCCGCCGGTAGCAATGCCTCTCTCCCTTGGCACTGGGTTTGGATCAGCTGGGCAAAACGCCAAAATTGAGACGCTGGTGCTCTCCGTGGGCTTGTTGGGTGTCATGTCATTCCGTTTATTGCCACTTTTGCAGCTGAACGGTCATATTTCTTATGAGTACGGCTTACTGGTCATATTTTATTACATTTGTTTGAGGCATGGAGTTTCGGAATGTAATCAGCAAGGAGGTAAGAGCCAGTGTCCCATATTATGATCCTAGCATCGGTCTCAACGTGGCAACGCTGCCGCTGCGAGGATGAGTAGGAAGAACAAGAGGATGGGGGAGAAGGAGTGTCTTTGCCGATTGATGAAGAGGGTCGTGCTAGAATGTAGAGTGTCAATTGCAGGACGATTCCTCTCCAATTTCAACAGCTCACTAATCCTCTGTTTCTAAGAAGAGAATAAAGTGGCAACCTTTCTCTGTTTGTCCCTTAATTCCCTCCTACAATTGCCTGATGCAGCATCATTCTCCTGGTTAGTGTGCCAGCTCTTTCTCTTGTATTCTTGCCCAAACTGAAGAGCAGACTTTGGCAGACTTCAGACAAACATACGACCGGTGGATAGTGACAGAAGATCAGGCAGAGGCATCACAGGCATCAGGCCACTGGCTCAGTAGTCCAGGCAAGAAATTTTTTTAAACATCAGCTCTCTCAGGAACACAAAAAATATCAGGCCATCTCATTTGCGATCCTCTCTCCTGGGCAAAATGGTGCCACTCTACCGGGGCATGCACATGAACTGCCTCGGCTGATATAAAGCAAACGGTCGCATCCGCCTTCTTTGGTACGCGATTGCTGTCCACACGCCCTTTGTTCCTTCTCTCCTCTCTTCGCCATTCTCTCTCTCCACCCATTCTGCTTGCTGTCATTTCCTTTTCCGCCTATCCTTCTGTCTCTCTCGTATTCACAGGACACTTCTGCCAGCAAACTAGTTCGCCTACTACTCCACTTCTGTACAACTGGCGACCAAGAAGACAAAGGACACGCTTTTGCCAACCCTCCCCCCACATTTCATCACACTACAAATCAAAGAACGCATCTACACATCCACGGGAAGCACAGCGCCTTGACCCATTCAAGAACTATCCCGCCTCCTTTTTTCACGGAAACCTAGCCCTTTGGAAGAAAAAAACATAAAAAAAGAGTCGTTCATTATCCCAGTCCGTGGTTTTATCATATGACGGAAAGCAGAGCATTTGCGGCCATGGTCTCGTCGCCGACAAAAGGCGGCCTGACCTCGGCTCCTTCGAAATCCGCTTCCTCTTTTCGTTTCCCCACCTCCCTCCCTACCACCACCTCCTCTTCTCCTTCCGCTTCATTGGACACTCACGCATCTCCCTCGACCTTTCAGCAGCTTTTGTCATATCTTCCGTTCCTGTCATCCTCCTCTTCCAGCCGATCGACACCTAGCATCAATTCCTCACGTCCGCACACCTCCTCACGCCCTTGTTGTTCAGCTCGAACCTGTTTGTCCTACTGTTGTTCAACCCCGGAGACGCTAAAGTCTTTTTCACACTCGGGGCCCTCTTCTACAGTCAATCTTCGGCCAAAGAACTACTATTCTAAGCGACAGCGATTTATATCGAGCAGTCAGCACGCCCATTCCATGTTTTTGCCGACATCGTCTGCTTCTCATTCGGACAGCGGGAGCGACAGGGACGAACTGCAGCAACTAGATTCATCTTTTGAATCACTCCAGCGACATTCACCACTTTACAGGCGCTCACGTTCTGCAAGTACAAATAACTCAGCGACAATAACCACTACCACAATAACGACCACTACCACGACTACAGCAAGGCCCAGATCCTCGACCCACTCTATGGCGCCTTCACCGGATTTGTCGCCTGCGGAGACCAACACGACGATACCCGGAAACAAAAGTCGACGACCTGCGCTCGGATTAGTCGCGGATGGACCCTATCTGTTTCTGTTCGACGTTGCCCTGTCTCTTTACTACCCTATTCGAGCGTTGATCCTCTTTGTGCTCGGCTTTGTCTTCTCACTGATCATTGACCACCTACAAACTCAACACCAGCTCGTGGAATATCCAAGCAACGTGCCTCATCTCTGGGACACAGCCTCGTGGCTTCCTCCGACCTGTGGAGCGTCCGCGGTCCTGATCGGCACTATTTATCCACTCGGGGATTACCTCTGGTGGGGCAGACGCGTCCGGCGCAACGGTCGGGACTGGTCCAGTGTTATGAGGTAAAATACCTTGGGTTGGGGGATCACACTCGGCTGCGAAAACATCGAATGATTACTCTGAGACCGTCCATCTGTACTAACCGACCATCGCTCTCTTAATTTTTTTTTTTTTTTTTTTAAAAAAACAGATGCTTGGGTGGATTCATTGGCGTGAACTATGCAGCATCGAAGCTGCCGATGACTAGCAGTCTGCAGGTTTCCTGCACGCTGGCGTTGATTTCGGTGGCACTCTGGTTCCTCTTTGACAGGACGGTCCATGGGTTTGTGATCTCGCTGACAGTTGCATCCATGGGGACGACGGTTGCGTATTTCTTGGTCCTGAATGGCTGGTATAGGTATGTGCTTTTTATTGCTTGTTTGTGGTTTTTTATTATTATGATCCGCATCTCCTTTGTCCTCCGGGGTGAGCATTTTTTTTATTTCATTTTATGCTGCATCCCTCGGGCATGCAACGACCAAGGCGGCCCCTCGAAGACTGGGTCTTGGATGCATTTTTTTTTCTCGATTCTGGAGTGCGTCAGCCGTGAACTTCGGTGCCATGGTTCACTTGTTCGGTTCCTGGAAGATTACATAAAGAAAAAGGAATACTGTCTTGGAGTTGACAACTGAACTAATACAACTTTGTTCTCTTGATCGCTGTAGCTTTACGCGGGCAGACTTTTTTGGCGTCGGATCATGGATTCCTTGTATTTTATACTCGTCCTCGGTCTGTTTTGGAAGCATTGGCAGGCAGTTGGACGTTGTTCCTGAGGCATGGTATTATTCCAACGGCACCAATCGGATTCATGCAAAGTCAGAGTAATCGTCAGAACCTCGAGCAAAAAAAAAAACAAAGAAGATCAAGGACAGGAATTCAGATGCAATGAAAGGACATGATATCGAGCCGGATTGAGGCATCCGCCTAACATTCACAATCAGCGACATGCCATGCACGCTTATACATCAACATTGTACACTAGTTTTTTATATCGACACCGCTGTTACAGCCTCTAATACAACCGCGACAACAAGCACTCCAGAGCTAAGCTCTGGTTCCGATACTCTGATTATACTCGGATGTTCACGATGTTAAAGGATTCAATTTTCTTTGGGTATGGTGGGGCTGCTGAGCAAAATCAAAGAAAAAGAGGGAGGGGATAGAGGATCATGTAGGCGCACAGGGCGTATGACAAGTACAAATGACACGAGATCGCGTCCAATGCTCCTCATCGGATGTTGATCCAATGATTTCAACGACCTTGTTCTCTCATTCGCCATCCTGACTCACACCCACCACTGCGACCCAGTGTTTTCTTTGATATGAATAACAAGAAAGTAAACTACAGTCGTCTGCCAGAAGATGACGACGACGACGGCGTCAACAACGCCCAACCACCACCATACACACCTTCAGAGGCTCCATCTTCTCCCTACATCACACCTGGGCCAGCAGCGCCCTTCGGCTCCCCCAATGTACCCAGCTCTTCTTCCACGGAACTCTACCCCACGCTGCAGTATATGAATCCGCAACCGTTCGTCCAGTCAGGTATCTCTCCTTCTTCTGGCTATCAAGCGCCGCCGCATGGCCACTTGCATCAGTATCCCCAACAGCTGTATCCTCAACAGCTGCATCCTCAACAGCTGCATCCTCAACAGCAGCAACTTATGCCTCCACCACACACCATATACCACCCGCCAACGAATTCACAGATTACGAATGTCGTGGGACCTCCCATGATTTTGATGCGACCACCTGCGAGGATCGAGGAGTTAAGGAATAACCCCGGACTTGTGGTCTGCCAGCACTGTCGCCATTTAGTGCAGACAGAGACTTTGCCCGAAAATGGTAAGGTTTTACAATCCAGGCACATTAAGAAAACAACGTGGTCCACATGGGCTCTTGCGCTAATCAATCGCCATCCTGAAATCTGCGCTTTGTATGTTGTATTATGTGTATAAAAATAGGATCGTGCACGTACCTGGGGGTCTTGATCTTGCTGCTTGCAGGAGTCTCGTCATGCGGATGTTGTCTACTTCCGCTGTGTATGACCTCGTGGAAGGATATCATGCACTCGTGTCCGAACTGTCAGGAGGATATCGGGCTGTATTCGCGGAGCAAGGGGAGGACCTATCCGGTCAGGCGCCTAGACTGAACAAGGAAGGGGTCTCCAAAGGATTCCTGGGCATTTGCCAAGTATACAGCTTAAAGTCATGTCCACTCTATCCAATAGTTTGCTCCGCACTCAGAGAAAGAGGGTCGAGATATTGTTGTTACTTTCAGTCTTGTAAAAAGATAAATTTTTGCAAACGCAGAATATCCACTGAAGACACACGCATGCATGCTGCAGTTATCGACAGCTGTTGAACACGGATCTTACTAACGTTTTATTTAAAGGTAGCAGATTAGGACGCTTATCTTGTCTCCAAAAACAAAAGTCCTTTGGCTTGAGTGCTGGTCAGCCATTACGCTATATGCCGACACACGAGAGCGTTGCTTTTTCAGCGTTATGAATCCCTGAGGTCTCCAGATTGCTGGACATGCTTCTAACTATAGTTGGAGTTCATCATGCCTTACTGCGTTCGATGTGAACTCTTGAAAGAAATGGATGGTTAAAGGACGCATACCTGCACTCCTCCCTCGCCTTCACATTTGTACCGCCAACCATTTTGTCATCCTTCACACAAAGAGTCAGTGCTATTGTACTGTTGCTCTGTTTGAACGCTGCACGGTATAGATATGCAGTGGCCTGGAACCATTTAGCGCCTACCCCCAAATATTGCTCTTCAACCCATATTTGCGTGGACAAGGCATTGCATTATGGTGGTCGTTGATGAGAGTAAGTTGGGTGGAGCGGAGACCATGACCGCAGTCCATTCTTGGTGCTCGCTACCTGTATTGGACGGCCAGCGGCAGTGGCCTGGGCTTACGAGGTGTAGAATTGTAAGTATTTCTGAACCCTCTCAGGCAACTGCAAGGCGTGGATCTTCCTGCTGCCGTTGTTGATCGCTAATGTGAGGCTGAGTTCCTTGTTGCGGTCCAGAGACAGTATTCGCTGTGTGCTGGCTTGAAGGGTACATGTCTGCCACGATTTTGGATGTTATTGATGGTGGACCAAGGGTAGAGTCGGTCAGGGGACCAGAGGAAGCATTTCATTTTTTGCTTGGTGTCTCTTCAAGGCCTTGCCGAGTGTTATTCCTGTATGGTACTCGATTTTCCTGGGTACCGGCCTGTATTATGTCAATCAAAGGTCACTAAGGCCGTTTTTTGATGATCCTTGATGATCGCCATCGCTATAGCAGTCATTTGCCGTTCTATAACGCGAGCTTATTTTTTATCATTATCATCGGCCAAGAACTCGACGAAATCCTTGCTGTTCATAGCGCACTTGGCATCTTCAAAAACCGGTCGAGCACTTTTCCACAGGGTACAACGCTCTTCAGGCTTGTGGTTGACGCGGGTGGGAATGATGACGGTATCGGGGGCTGTTCAGCATCAAAACTTTTGAAAAACCTGCTGATCCGCGCCGAAGATTGCCATGTTCAGTTGTTGGTGGCAGTTGAAGTTGAATATTGAAAAGAGAGGGGATGGGAAAGGGAAAAAAAGTGTGCGTGTATGTGTCGACGACGGAGATATTGTACATCATCCAAGGTGTGAGGCAAGTCTTTTATGCGCTGCAAAGAGTGACATCCAACAAGGAAGAAATACTTGATATATCTTTACTCAAAGATACTGAAGCCAGATCTGGTACTGCAGCAGCCTCGACACAATTGACTTTTTTTTTTTGGAGGCTAGGCAGGGACCGAATAAGGACAAGGGTCGAACAATGGCCTAAAATTAAGGGTACCTGGGTATGGGCTCCATCTAAAATGAAGACAACAGAGGGTATCCGAAAGCACACCCAACCACTCAGTCACTCAGTATCTCGACGAACAGCCGTGCAGGAATTACGAGAATAGCATCAGGAGGGTCATGAGCATCTCGATCGACTCGAATGAGGGCGGACCGATTGAGGGTCTTTTTGGCAGTCTTGTTGAGCAACGTGTCGGGCATCGGGAATTCGACCAGGACGATGAGTTTGGACACGGGCGGCGCCCAAGCGAGGGCAGCGACAGTACCCGCTCTGATACCGATGACAGGCTGCTTGGTCAACCCTCTCAGAGACAAATGAGACCCACTACAAGGCCGAGCATCAGGGACTGGCTGAGAAATCCATGGGTCCCCTGGCGACAAGGGCCGGTAGCTGGCTCGCATTCTCACAGGACACAACTTGGTAGCAGCCATCATCGCGCTTCATGGTGGAACAGAAGACTCTATAGCCGTCTCTCTCACGGACTCATGCTCACAACACGCATAGCAGAAATATCACCATGGCGACTAATACCAGATACAATCGGCTATTTACGGTCAATCATCTCGACATCAATAGCTGCTATCGTCAGCAGCAAACGACGGAAAAGCTGGTTTCTGAGTCTTATCTTGATCTCGCTTGTCTTGACAGTGTTCTCGGGAGGATATCTCTTAAGCCAGCTGCAGCACCACAAGGATCTTGGACCGCCAGCTACCCCTATAGCTGGAATCGGTAGCGATATGGTGCTTGATCCGGGCTCTGGACCACGACGAGATCGCAATCGCGGGAAGAAGTATCAGTCGCCCAAGAAAGTGCCGAACAAGGGGAATGATAGCCCGAAGGATCCTAGCAGTGGCACGAAAACAAACCCTGGGTCAGATGGCAAGGACGAGTCAACAGAGGTGGAACAGCATAATGGATCGATTGGCGGCAGCAATAGCACAGGGATCAAAAACCAGCCAGTCAAGACAGCACCCAGCAGCTCGACAGCCAGGATATGCAACCTGGAAGACCTTGCGAGCGGTCAATGGGTTAACATCAAAACACAAGGCAAAGCCCCAGAGTGGAAACCGGACCAAGATTTGAGCTGGACGGGCTACGGTCGCAATGGATGCCGATCTAACATTTGGAACGAACGCTACCTCCTGACACCATCCGTTCTCGATAATACCACCACGCTCTATGGCACTGATTTGCTGCAGGCCGATCAGGAGCACGCCTGGCATCTGAAAAACTACCACTGGCAGCCGGACCAAAGGCGGGACCGACAAAATCAGCGTCAGAGACAAGGACAGCCAGATCTGGGAGAATGCAGGCTGCCTAAGTTCGATGCGGAAGACTTTGTGGAAGTGTTGAAAAGAGCACCCTTGGTAATGATCGGTGACAAGTTCTTGGAACAAGAATACCTCGCCATCGAGTGTCTGATCTTGGGGATGCAGAACCAGCTTTTGAGGGATTATCGGTCAGAGATTGCTGGATCCGACGTCGATGACAAGGCAGCGCTGAACTCATTGGAATATCGGATCGAATCCGAAAGTCCGCCTGTTGTCGAGTTCAAGATTGCTCCTGGATCTGACAGCCCACCGCACTCAGAGTCAAGGTCATCAACAGGAGCATCCAAGAGTCGGTCAGCAATCTACAGAAAGGCCAAGCCGGGACAGATGCGACTTGTTGACAGAATATCCAACCTGACGCTCGTAACATTTATTCGCTCGGACGTTCTCTGGGATTCAGGGATGTTGATAGGCCAGGTAGCGAAACATGCTCTGAAATCTACTACAGAGCTCTCCAACTTGGACACCGGTGGGCTCCATCCGGATTGCAAGCTTGTAGGAACAGTGCCACTTTGTGAACCAGCGAGCATTAGTATCCACGACGATCGGTCAAAGGGCTCTCAGAAGGTGAAGAACACAGCATCTCGATGGTGGCAATGGTTGGTAGGAGTGAAGGATACTGGATTATCAAGTAACGGATATGACCTAGGTGGGGCTTCTGAGAGCGAAATGTCAGTCGGATCGGACTTGGACCGCGATATAATCAACCTAGAGTGGGCGCAGAGTCTTGATGATATTGTCAAAGACTCGGCTGCGCATCGAGAACAGGTATCAACACGAAGGGATTCAACTGAGGGTGATGCTGAGCGCAAACCTGTGGTCTTGGTCAGCAACGGGCACTTTTGGGAGTTCGATCCACGGGTCGCCATCAGTCTTACTCAAGAAAGGAGTAACAGGAAGATGACCAAAGCGGATCAAGATCAGGTCAAGGACAGCCAGGATAAGCGCAGGAAGTTGTTGCGGCAGCGGTATACGATGGTCATGACCAACATGCTGGACTATATCAAAGCGAATTATCCAGATCTGAGGGTCATCACCCAGACGAGTGTTCGGCACAGTGCATGCGAGCCGGCATCGCTGAGCACCGCCGACAAGGCTTTTCAAGATGCTAAGGAGCAAGAGGCTGCCCTTTTGAATGCTCTGACCAAGGTAAAGTACATATAGGTATGCGTACAGCAGCAGACCGTTATGCGATGGAAGCCATCGCGATTATGGACTAATGGCCTGTGCTTTCTTATGACAGACCGTAGTAGCTCGGATGCAGGATCCTCTTTACTCATTCATGGACACCACATTCCTGCGAGTCTTCAAGGACTCTATCGCAAACAATCCACACTGCAGCAGCTTCATGATGCCAGGTAAGGGAATTGGCCTTTAGCATGCCATGGTGGTCTTGAGCTTTTCTTCAGACAACATTTATTGACGCATTGTTTTGTCATGTTCTTATTAGGACCCTTGGATATCCTGGTGCATCATCTCTACGGAGAACTCTTTAGGCTCGACCTGTAAATTGTAATAATAGTAATAGCAATAATAATAATAATAATAATAATAATAATAATAATAGTAGTAATAATAATAATGAGTGCTATATTCCTACGTCCCTGAACACTCTACTGCGTTGCGTTATGGGTTAGCCAACTGTGCAGACAATTCAGGTTCCAGCAATGGACGCGTCGAAAGGATCAACCCAGTTTTCAATCACCAAATGCCTACTGCAAATACAAGGAGGAGCTTAGCGAGGAAAGCCCCGTCCACTTTACTCGTTAGATGATATTAAAAGTTGATAAAGGACGAGGTCAGGGGCAGGGGTTGCAACGGGGGTACATAGGGATGTGTAAGCAGGATCGAATGCCGTGTTGGTCACACGAAGACGAGGAGTTTTTTTTGTCATACAAAAATCCACCTGATGTCGATGCCGCTGTTTATTGTTTGTTGGTGTCGCTGCACTTTGCCCCTTTTTTGTTCCTGTCCGCCTTGACCCTCGTCAGTTCGTCACCGCGCCATGCGGACAGACAGGGACAGCAAAGACAGGAGTAACTCTTGTTCCACCTCCACCTCTCGCTCGACCTCCCTGCCTACTTGTCGTTCTACACTGCAGCCCATCTCCTCCTCTCACCCCGAGCTTTGCCCTCGACACTCTTTTACCATCGCACTATCCGCATTGCACACCATCCATCCCACTCCTGGCTGAGCCCAGGATATATCTGACGGCAAAATCATCACTCCATTTCGCGAAGGCATTGCGCTGAAAAGTAAAGTGTGAGGTGCTGTGCAAGGACCATGTCAACCACCGCGACAACTCCGCCCTCAAGCTCTAGTTCCAGGGCCAGAGACAGGCTCCCCCAACCAATATCGCACCAACAGCAGCTGTCCTTACTCCAACAACACCAGCCATTTCCCTCTTCCACCTCCTCATTTTCAATCAGACATTCGACCTGCTCCTCAAGCCTGCTTGGCCCGAACGACTCTGCGAGAATATCTCTCCTGCAAGGAACCAGCGCAAGCTCCAACGGCAGCAGCAGCAACTTTAATTTCTCCAGTCAATACAATGGCCAGCCATCCAGTTTCGATCGTCGAGTGCCACCACGCAACTACAACCTTTTTGACCCTATAACATCGTTATCCTCTAACGGCGCAGGGACACAGGGTGCTAATGGCGCATCAAGAGCCGGTGGAAGGACCTGGATCCGATCGAGGGGGTCAGCTGCTCACGACGCGTTCCTTCAGGACTCGGCATCTGATCTCAACTCGCTCTATACCATCGATAGCACAACCCCAGCTCTCACTGATCCGGATGACTCGGTGGACGATGGAGCGTCGTATTTTGGGACATCCGGACAGGATTATTTGCTGAAGCAGAAAAGAGCTTGGCGGTCAAAGATGATATGCTGGTTGGACCTGATTATCCTAATTGTGTTCACAGCAATGGCTGGCTTACACGGACCAGTGACAGGCGGAGAGGGACAGGCACCAGAAGGAACATGGACATGGAGCTGGGAAAAGGTAGCATGGCCATTGACAGTCATGGCTATCGTACGCATTTCGACGATGGCATTCACGGTTCGTTACAGTGACGGGAACTACAATGCCGTGGTCATCTTTATTTGCGTGGTATGTATCATACTATGGGAAAACAGGCCAAGTATGAAACCTTGTATTATCGATCTTGGTCGATTAATCCCTGCCTTGCAATAACCCTACTAGCTAATTACCTTGCGTACAATGTTCGAGGTCAACATGGTCATACAGCATCGTCTCGAGATCACTGCTACGCTCATCGCGCAGTATGCTGTATCTGTGGTCCTGACACAACTTCATTGGATCTCATATTCCGCTCACACACCCATGTCTGCGACTCTTGCTTATGCATACGATCCACACTTGAGCGACAGCATCACATTCTCGCGCGAGTCCCGATATATCGGAGCAATCTCTCATAGCCGGACACAGGCATTGCGGCGGGGTACATCATACGGAACAATGGGCAGTTCTCCGTTTGATGCCGTGCAGGAGCAGGATGAGGAACAGGAGGATGACCCAGATATGTTTATCAAAGTGAATATCGACCGCAAAAAATCAACCTCCGTTACTGCTCGCACTCGTGAGATGGATGACGGAAGCGATGAAGACGATGGTGGAGCTGGCAATGGTGATTTTCGTGGCGAGGGGGATGGCGACGAAGATGGCGGAGAGGACCAGGACATGGCCACGTTACTAGCATTTCAGGATGCACGGAGACAGCAGGTCTACGCCTTCTCGCCCACAGCATCCTCTTCGGTCATTCCTCCTCGATCCATTCTATCGCCTCAGGCATTACCTAATGACTCTTCCAATATGAATCGGGCGCCGCTCTCATGGACACTTCAGAGACAACAGGACTCCTCATCTTCGTACGATATGCGACTGGCGGCAGCAGGTGCTTCGGGTGCGGCAGCTGTATCTGGCGGATTGACTATGGGATATGCGCCGAGGAAGCGATCCTTGCGCTCGAATCTCGATCCCAACGGGACAGGAAGGAGGACATGGACTGGTGGCCATAATATCATTTATTCGGGCATCTTTGTCGAGGACTCGGATGATGAGATGGACCTTGGCCAAGGAGTAGGAGACGTCTCTGCGGTATTACAGGACGATGACCAAGGGGAAGGAAATGGCACATACGACTCACATAAGCAGCTGGAATTCGATGATACTATCAAGGCGGAGCTCAACGACACCACCATGACAGCACTTGATAATTCAAAAGAGAGCGAACCGCTTGCAGATGAACTACAGTCTGAAGTAAAAATCGACATTAGCCTCTCAGGATCAGTCATTACTGTAGAGGAGCCATCACAGACGCGACTATCGACACTTCTCGAACCCGTTCCTGGTTTGCTGGATGATCATGTGGAGCATCGAAGATATCCTCATTTTGAGGAGCCGGCTGTTGAAAGAGAAAAAATAGGCACAGCGATCGATGCGTCAGAAGGAGGTATGACAGTGTAGACCGCCAGCCAACGTGCCAACGTAGTAGCACGTTAGATGCAAACCAAAGGCTAACTGTATCGTTTTAATAACTAATACAGATACCGGACCAAACGGAGATGTTGTCCCGGAGGGCCACCAGCACCACATTCACGGCCTGTCCACTCTCAAGCTCAACATATCATCGCAAAAGGAGATCATGGCGGTACTGTGCGAGGAGGACAATTGCTCCGAACATCAGTTTCAAGAGGGTCCTGCGGCTGAATTGGAGAACGCGCTTGGTCCAAGATTCACTGGCGGAAATGTTGTTCAGCTGGACATCAAAGAGAGCTCCACGGCTTCTCTTGAGAAAAATGGAGAGAGTATCAATGATTTTGGGGATTCGTCTTTGTTGGGCACCATTCACGGAATCCCCGGGCAACATTTTGAACCTCTAGATGGAATCAAGCTCGATATTCAGGGACCTGCGGTTGACGGTGACAGGAATCACGGACAGGATGATCAGCATGGCCATGAGTCGAATGAAGGCCATACTCAGGAATGGATCGGAAGAACGACACTAGAATTGGAGGTGGATATCGACCCTACTTCGGGGAGCACCCTTCCAGGACCTAAGATAGAGGGAACCAGTTGCCCAGACATAACAGAAGCCATCGGAGAAAATCTTAACGAGGGGGAACCAGGGTATCGCAGGATACATATCCACCAAAGAATCGAGCACATCGTCATGGATGAAGAGGACAAGGTCGGTGGCAACGACATTCGGGATACTGGTACCATACGTCAAGGTCATACTCACCCTTCGGCTATCGCCATTGGTGGAATAGTCGTAGTGGATGATCCCTCGACGCTCACCATCCAGCCAACTGCGATTATGCCGACTTCGAATCCAGGACAGTGGGTGCATACTCAGGACGCAGAGCGACCGACAGGTGTGATCACCTGGGGTGTTGTGGATGATATCCCTCAGTCCTTTCAGGATGAAGTGATCATAGAACCTGCACCGGGGCCAGCAGTTTACATCCCATCTCAAAGGACAGCCATCGTGGAATATCCTCAGCCAGGAACAATCGGAATTGTATCTCCTTCTCAGCCAGCTGTTGCAATTGACCCGCCATCAAGACAGATCGTTATTCCGCCGCGACAGCCTATCATCCAGCATCCACCTATACCGCAGCCTCAGCCTCGCGTGATTGTTCAGCCAAGGTCGGAACCTGCAGTCTATATGCCCCGGCCTCGTCCTGTTTTAATTCCTCCTCAACCTGTTCCGCAGCCTGTTCCACAACCTATCCCCGTCATGCGGCCTCCTGTAATGGCACAGCCGCTACCGCGAGCCTTCGTTCAGCCTCAACCACAAGTCATTGTACCCGCTGCGACCGCCATCGTTCCTGGGCCACAGATCGCTGCGCCTGGGCCTCCCCTTGCGCAACCCGTTTATGGAACATATGAGACCATCGTCCCCGGAGTTACAGGCGGCGCAAGAGTAATGCAGGGAGGTATGGCTCCTCTAGGTGGTGGGCACTCTGTCGCCTCCATATATGACGACCGATCTGTGGTCTCCATTTACGAAGACGACGTGCATTCTGTGGTATCTATCTACGACGACCGCTCTATTGTGTCCATCAACGAGTTGGAAGACGTGCGGGCAGTAGTACCTGTTGCCGGCCCGGCAGGGCGACGACCCTGGATGCAGGGACAGCCTATTCCTGCAATGACCCATGGTCATCATCTCGCGTCCGCGGCACATGTTCCAAGGCAAGCCAGATCGCAAGCTATGCATCCTATACAGGCTGATGATATCGATGCCTACTATAGATCAGAAGTAGACGGTCGTGAGATCATTGGGCGCGCGAGTCCTCTGAAATATCAGTCTTTCGACAGCCGAAGCGCGTTCGCAGACGGTCCTATTGTTAGCAACCGGCATGAACATCGTGCGGACGAAATTAAAGTCGAGTCGCAAGCCCATGCCGTTTCTAGACACGAGTCATTTCCCTCTGATTCGGCCAACACAGAGCTATCGTATCAAGAAGTTCAGGTGCAAGAAGAACCAGTCCAACTACAGGAACTGGCTATAGAGACTTACTTTGATACCACAAGGTCGCAGCTAAAGGTCAGGGAGCAGCAGGGCCAGCTTCTATTCGAGATGGCTCTTCAACTGAAAAAGAGGCAGCAGCAGGTACAGAGGAAGGAAAAGCAGGAAAAGGAGCTAGCACAGCTGCCACTGCTTGAGACTTCCCAACGAGCACAATCACAGGACCAGGACCAGAGCCAGACCCAGACCCAGACCCAGAGCCAGACCCAGACCCAGAGCCAGAGCCAGAGCCAGGACCAGGGCCAGGACAGGGAACAGCAGCATAAGCAGTACCTTCCATCTCCTCCATCGTCCAGTCGAGCGGCTTTTGAGGCCCCAACCTCGCCCATCTCGTCCATCTCCGCATTATCGCGATCCATTCAGCAGCATCAGTCGCCTCCAGTTCTTACCTTTCCAAAACCACCTCAAAGCCCACCTCCGGTTCGACTCTTGGCGAACAGAGGAACCCATCTGCCACCGACTCAACCCCGAAGTATTCCCATCGTGTCTCGATCCCCTGACCGGCAACACCAAGCGGGGCATGTCAGTAAGACAGCATTAGCTGCAGCCGATGCCGATGGAAGCGACGTTGAGGTTGTCTTTTCAACGTCAACTCAGGACGCTGAGCACATCATGCTTCAGTCCAGAAACCAAAAGCAGAGCATCCCAATTACTGAAAGATTTGGCGCTGGAACAGCTGATAAACCACCTTTGCCGCATTCATCCTTGAAGGCTAAGGCTGGCCAGCGAGCAGCCACGGCACGAAAGCTTCAGAAGAAGCAGCACATAGCCCCGATGAGCCGTCATCATTTGCACCCTTCATCGTTGCAAGAGGGTATCATGGCGTGCTGGAATAATGAGTTTGCAGCCTCACTCGAAGTTTTCAAAGAGCATTCGACGGCCTTCCCGAGGTGGAGTCTTGCAGCGGCAGAGGTAGGTTGCCTTTCAAAATAATAGTACATAGTCACTAAGCGCGGATGAGTTCAGCGCTAATGCTGTATGTTGTTTCGATAGGTTCATGTCGTGCGTCAGTTGATCAGTGGGCAGCTCTCCGAGGCCGACTCAGAACTCATGGATGCGCTTCAACTCTCAGAAAAAGTCGCATCCCGCATACTGGACAGGAGACAGGAATTCGTAAGTAACAAACATCAACTGGCCGGAGGCTGCCAGCACTTATGGTTTTCAAAACTGAGCAGTATGCCGTTTTCCTTTACTTGTCTCGTAGGATGCAAGCTTTATGAGCTACCGATCGATATGCAGTGCTGATGCTACCTTAGTCACGTCAAATGACAACACCCTCCGACAAAACTACAAGTGGGATTGCGAAATGGCCTTCTACGACACCTTGCTCTATCGCGGTATTCTGCAGCTGACATCGGCCTCAGACACCAAGGGAACGTTTTCAGACATCAAGGGTGGGCTACAGCTAAGGCGTGCGTGGAAGGGATATATGCGGATCAAACAGGAGATGGAAATCGCTAAGGAGCGGTGGCAAAAGCTGTCAAGTCTGGTGCAGTCGCAATCCAAAAGCGGGGGCCATCAAAAAGGAGCGTCGATTAACGCTGGGCAGAACCACAGCGTTCAAGCAGCAGTAGAGGAGGAGCGATCTGCTCACTCGACCAAGAACGCTCGCCCTGGCAAGTTGACCAAGACTGTAACAATGCCCATTTCTATCCCTACTGGCACATCCAACAATCCGCCGGCGAGTTCCAAGAAAGGCGCGCCGCTATCGACATCTCAGCCATCTGAGGGATCACGTTGGTCTATCTTCGGTAAACGAAGCAGCTGGAACCATTCAGCGGCATCTTTGTCGACCTCTCCAGCAGATTCCCTTGAGTATCCTCAGGAGGGTGAGCGCAGCGGCTCCTGGTTCTTGTCGTCGAGCCCATCTACTTCCAAGGGTCTGGCGAGTATTCTCAGGGACCAGACCAAGGCTGCAGAGGATATCAAGACTGCTGTCAAGGTTCTGGAGGATATTGAGGACTACATGCGCTATGGAATAGGGCTGTTTTATTTCATTGTCTCGATCGTTCCAAAATCGTTGTTGCCTGCACTTAAGACAATCGGGCTGCAGACGAATCATGAGCAAGGCATCAAGGATCTGGAAGCAGTCTTTACCCGCAAAAATGGTCGAGGTACGAATGTTGTCCGGATAGCTGCCTATACTTGAGCAACAGACGATGCTCTTACTAATGCTTGAACTGACTTATCTCTACCTAGCTCCGTTTGCGGCGTTATTTCTATCGATCAATTACCTGTTCTTGCCCAGGGGAATGAACGATCCATCCATATCTCTCGGAAGAGCAGGAGAAATCATCGATGAGTGCCTGAAGACATGCCCGTAAGTCTGCCCGATTGTAGGATCCATACTGTAAGAATCAGTGCTTTTGGTTCCGTCGCTTATGTAAACGTGTTGCTCTCGTTCAATAGCAACGGATCGAGTTACCTTCTGATGGCATGTCATCATGCCCGCAAGACAGGCAATATGATCCCTGCTGCCCTAAACCATATCACTCGAGGCATCCAAACGTGCGAAACTGCGGGCATTCCTTCTATCAACTACCGCTTCGAGCTCGGATTAACGTTCTTCATCCACCAAGAGTTTGGCAAGGCAGCCGATATCTTCGAGATTCTCTGGAGAAGGTTCATCATTATTAATGCTATGCCAATTGGTGGGGCCGTAGGGGCTGCAGCATCAGCTGGCGCTGGCCTAGGACGGAGAAGAAAAGGCCGCAGCAGCAGCATGAGTCAACCCGCCAGAAACGACCCTGCGACTGGAAGCGGCATCGGTGCCTCATTCGAGACGGAAGAAGACGAGGATGATTTTGAACTAGCACCTTTCTGTGGGCTGTGTTTGATCGCCAGCAAGATGGTCATTCGGTTAGGACAGGATGGATACTTCGGATACGGCAGGGATGGGTTCGGACACCTCAGCAGCGACGGAGGCATGTCCCCAATCTCTGGTCTTTTGTTTGAGAATGGTGTCGGATCTTCAACGCCGCTCAACTTTCCGCGACCAGGACCTGATTCGGATCTACTAATGGCTGCCTATGAAGTGATAGCTGTGATGTCTGGTTCTGAGCAAACTACCACCACAATGACTTCAGGCGGCAGCATAATCTTGGAGCATTCCAAGTCATCCTCCACTCAGTCGACGGATACCAGTGGAGGCAAATCCACGGCCACTTCCCAGATGCTCCCTTCGTCTGCTCCCACGCAAGCAGGAAAGGTAAATTGAGGTCCTTTATGAGTTCAAATGAACATGGACAACTGTCGAGACCTTTATATTAACATTAAATTGGATACTTCTTCCTGCTCAGCTCAATCGTTTCAATAAGTTTGCCTGGAATCAGTGTCAAAAGAGTCTTCAGCGTGGGCGTATCTCGCCATTCTTGCCTTTAGTGATTCTGTACCTTCGACGCGACCTAGCATACATGAGACCCGGTGTGCTCAGAAAATATCGCGTCCTTTTGGAAACCACCTGGAAGGTAGGTTTCTCTCAACACGCCTTACTCCTTGTTGTCGATGATACGCTGATACCAGACCTAATTCCTTTATCTGTACGTATTATATAGTCTGTACAACAAACGGCGGACGCTGACTCACAAGCGATCTACCTCTTATTGAGCGCTGTCGTGCACCGCCAATTGCTTCCGGATGATGCTACGTTCGTATACACCGCCCTAACCGATTGTCTGCTGCTTGAAGCGACTATTGAGAGCGAGCTGTGGGTCATCCCGCACTGTCACTACGAGGTAATTAAAGCAGTAGAACAAGAAAGATACATTATGAACAAAACTTATCGTCCACCTAAACGCTGTATTTATTATCTTTGGATCACTAGTTGGGCGAGCTGTTGTACAAGCAGCTTCATCTACCACAAGCAGCTCTGGAGCAGTTCCAATGGATTGTCAAAGGCCCTAGCAAAGAAACCCGGCCCTCCAGCATATTCTATAGCTCTGCTCCCGCCAGCTCCAATCCACGGCTCTCTGTATTCGGAGGCGGCTTTCCTTCCGACACAGTGACCAATCTTGTCGAAAGCGTCGCTGCCACGCAGGCCGCACAAGCTACAGTTTCGAGTGGAGGTCACTCGAAGCATCCGTCGACGACTTCTAATCATCGTCTCAGTCAGTTGTTCCCGCCTAGTAGCGGTAGCGCCATCCTCGGATCCTCACCGAAGCATGTTTCCTCAATAGCCAACCCACCTAGCCCGATGGCATTCTACAACTCGAGATACAAAAAGTTCGAGTTCTCACAGGCGCTGAGACAGAGAAGCTCGATTTGTGTAGAGCAGCTTCAGAAGGAAATCGATGTCAACACAAGTGGCTCTTCCAGCACGCCTGCGAGTCGACGTGCCTCTGTGTCTGGGAACGGAAATACTGCTACGGATTCGACTGCCCTGATCAATATTGCCCATACTGGAACGGTCAAAGCGGACAGCGGAAGCACGGCTATGGAGGGGGTTAAAGAGTCTCAGGGGGACGCATCTAAGAAACGCAATTCCTCGCAGTCAGTGGACCTTTCGGCCCAGAACATAGGAAACACAAAATCGCCTAGACTGTCTACGGAAGGCTCGGTAAAGGCTACCACGGCTGGATCAACAACTGCGGTTGCTGCGGACGCCAGATCGATACAGGGAGAGACATCACCACCGACGGTGCCAAATGGAGGTGATACCATGCAAGCAAAGCGCTCCTCGAGCGAGAGTTCCGCACACCCTCTTCTTCAGCAGGGCTGGAGTACTAATACCTTGCCTAACATCTTGTCGGACGCCCAGAGGAAACGAGGTAGCCAACAGTGGGGTCTGGGAAAACAACAACAGCAGCAGCTTAGGCCAGCGCAGTCCTCAGGTGGTGTTAAGCATTAAGAGATAGACAGTAAAAATAATATTTCTTTTGTGTCCAATCGACCTTTTCGCTTCGCCTTGATCTGCACAGAAGGGTGACTGGAGTGGACGAAAGCCACCAATTTGTTTTGATTTCTAGCTGCTTTTTTTTTTTTTTTTTTGGAAGGTTGAGCAGACCACTTCATTCACTCGGCATCACCTCTTCCCCCATCCCTCTCTTACGTTCGTAAAGCTCGGTTAGCAATGGTGAAGAAGGTTATCGACTCGCGCATCCACACGCTCATCAAGAATGGAGTGCAGTCCAAGCATCGCACGTTCTTTGTTATCGTTGGAGACAAGGGCAAGGACCAGGTCGTGAACCTGCACTGGCTGTTATCGCAGGCACAGGTCACTGCCCGCCCCTCCGTTCTCTGGTGCTACAAGAAGGATCTCGGCTTCAGCAGTCATCGTAAGAAGAGAGAGGCCAAGATCAAGCGCGACGTCAAGAGGGGTATCCGCGAGATTAACGAGGAGGATCCATTCGAGCTGTTCATCTCTGTCACCGACATTCGATACACCTACTACAAGGAGACTCAAAAAATCCTCGGAAACACCTACGGCATGTGCGTTCTTCAGGACTTTGAGGCACTAACGCCGAACTTGCTGGCAAGAACTATCGAGACTGTCGAGGGCGGTGGAATCATTGTGCTTTTGCTCAAGAGCATGTCGTCGTTGAAGCAGTTGTACACCATGTCCATGGTATGTGTATCTCTTTATGGAGTGGATATTGGTAACTCAATCTATCATCGGTGCAGGATCTTACTAATACCACGCTCGACCCTTTGCTTTGCCTTCACTCCATATAGGACGTACACTCAAGATATCGCACAGAGTCACATCATGATGTAGTCGCTCGATTCAACGAACGTTTTATTCTCTCACTTGGAAACTGTCCCTCATGCTTGGTCGTCGACGACGAACTCAATGTTCTCCCTATTTCTTTGGGCAAGAACGTGAAGCCGTTGCCAATCAAGACCGGAGAGGACGCTATGACAGACGAGCAAAGGGATCTGATCAAGATCAAGGAGAGTGTTCAGGATCAGCAACCCATGGGCGCACTTGTCGGCACAGCCAGGACCAAGGATCAGGCAATTGCTGTCATGAAGTTCATCGAGGCCATCGCCGAGAAGACCCTCCGTTCAACCGTTACCCTGACCGCCTCCCGTGGTCGTGGTAAATCCGCTGCACTCGGAATCGCCATGGCCTCAGCCGTCGCTTACGGATACTCCAACATCTTTGTCACTTCACCCAGTCCCGAGAACTTGAAGACATTGTTCGAGTTTGTATTTAAAGGATTCGACGCACTTGGGTACGAGGAACACATGGATTACGATATTGTCCAGTCCACCAACCCAGAGTTTAACAATGCCATCGTTCGTGTCAACGTTTTCAAGCGCGATCATCGCCAAACTATTCAGTACATTCAGCCTCAGGACGCACATACCTTGGGCCAGGCCGAGTTGGTCGTTATCGATGAGGCTGCTGCTATCCCCCTGCCACTCGTAAAGGCGCTTTTGGGCCCATATCTTGTCTTCATGGCTTCGACGATCAACGGCTATGAGGGTACGGGTCGCTCTCTCTCCTTGAAGCTGATTCAGCAGCTCCGTGAGCAGTCGCGCGGATTCGTCGGCAAGGATTTGAACGCCGCAGAGTTGGCGAAGAGCAAGGCAACAGGAACTGCAGCGAGCGCGAGGACGTTGAGGGAGATCGAGCTGAAGGAGCCCATCCGTTACGCACCAGAGGATCCTACAGAGAAATGGCTCAACAAGTTGCTATGCTTGGACGCCACTGTTGTTCAGAAGAATATCTCGGGATGCCCCGCCAAGGAGGAGTGTCAGCTCTTCTACGTCAATCGCGACACGCTCTTCTCATACCATCCCGTTTCAGAGACTTTTTTGCAGCGCATGATGGCCCTCTATGTCGCCAGTCATTACAAGAATACCCCCAACGACTTACAGCTGCTGAGTGATGCTCCCTCTCATCATCTGTTTGTGCTGCTGCCGCCGATCAAGGAGGGCGACCGATCTCTGCCTGACCCTCTGTGCGTTCTTCAGGTGTGTTTGGAGGGTGAGATTTCAAAGCAGACGGTGTTGAACAGCTTGAGCCGTGGTGTTCGTGCAGCAGGAGATTTGATCCCTTGGTTGATTTCGCAGCAATTCCAGGACGACGATTTTGCATCCTTGTCGGGCGCTCGTGTTGTTCGCATTGCGACCCATCCGGACTATGTCAAAATGGGATACGGCTCTAGGGCTTTGGAATTGCTCTCTCAATTCTATGAGGGCCAGTTTTCGATGTTGGCGGAAGACGATAAGGAGAAGCCCGAGTACAGCATGACCCGTGTCGACGATAGTGAGCTTGAAGGAGCGTCCTTGATGACGGATGATATCAAGATCAGAGATCCCAAGAAGATGCCTCCTCTTCTGTTGAAGCTGAGCGAGAAGAAGGCGGAGAAGCTTCACTGGCTCGGCGTCTCCTATGGGTTGACGGGCCCTCTTCACAAGTAAGATTTTTGCACTGGGGAAAACTCACTTTAACGTTTTAGATAAGGATCATCTTGCTAAGTGGTTTACTATTTCTGATTATGTACTCGCAATAGGTTCTGGTCCAAGGCAGGATATGTCCCAGTGTACCTTCGCCAGACTCCTAATGACTTGACGGGTGAATACACCTGCGTGATGCTCCGCACACTCGAGTCATCCCATACACAGACGCAGTGCGACCCCATGTGGCTGTCGTCTTTTGCCAAGGATTTCCATCATCGTTTCCAGAGCCTACTCTCCTTCCAGTTCCGCTCCTTCTCTGCCACGCTGGCGCTCTCGATCCTTGAGTCAGCCCGGTCTGCCAAGCAGGCCAACAGTGAAGGGAACAATGGCGGCGATAGTAGGAACCCTACAGACCTGATGGTCAAACTATTGCGTGGGGGTCCTATCTCAAGGGAACTGGTCGATACGCAGTTCACGGCCTATGACCTGAAGCGTCTGGAGAGTTATGCCAACCAGCTGTTGGACTACCACGTTATCCTGGACTTGCTTCCCCAGATCGCCAGCATTTGGTTCGACGGCAGGATTGACGACGGTGGATTCAAATTGACCAACATCCAGTCGGCGTTGTTGTTGGCTCTGGGATTGCAGCGCAAGACCATTGATGACTTTGAGGTAAAAAAAAAAAAAATGCTGTCAATGACTATACTCCAACGAATGCGAGCGTTTGTTCCCTATTTCGGTCCCTGTTTTTGCTAACGTGCATTTCCCTGTGCTTTTTATTTTATTTTTTGTCGCATTTTATAGAAGGAAATTGGACTTTCGGCATCACAGCTGCTGGCCTTCTTTATCAAGATGATCCGCAAGTTCTCGGATGTGTTCAAGGAACAAAAGACCCGTGCCTACACTGAGGAGATCAATAACAACCGGGCCGCGATCTCTGCACAACAGACCAACAAGAAGAGCGGCAGCGGCATCAATAAGATGAAGCGCGATGTGACCAAGGAGGAAGAATGGGACCCCAACACTGAAGATCTGGATGACGAGCTCGGAAAGGAGGGTCGCTTACGGTTGCGTGAGCTCCAGAAGGCGTCACTGGGTGATGTGGAGAAGATGTACGCGATCGCGAAGGACGAGACCGTGGACTGGTCGATGGCGGAGGCCCAGATTGATAAGAAGGGCAAGTCAACGGTGGTGTCGGTCAAGAACCCGGATTCGACCAAGAAGAGGAATCTGGTCAAGGGCGGCACCGCAAACGAGGTCTTGGAGAAGGAGTCCAAGGAGTTTGTCCGTGGAAAGGCATCGCGACGGGAGGGCAAATCTGCGAAGAGGCGCAAGGTCTGAGGAAAGAGACTGGAGGATCTACAGGTTATCATCTAGAGCGCCCTTATTTGTTCATATTATTATCATATATCAGCTTTTTTTCTTTGTTTACTGCATCATAATAAAATCAGCATTATCGCATTCTAATCGGAATATTGATGATGGAAAAATAGTATGTGGAGAGCTATGGGAGGAAGGACGTCTATTGGATGAAGATGATGGCTGAATGGACATATCGGGCACGGATGGGAACCTGCAGCGGCGTTCTTATTGGACAATGGGTGGTGCTGTGCGATACAGGAGGAGGGGCGATGAAACCAAAGAGAAATAGAGTTTCGCGTGGTTCAAGGAGGTCGGATCATGTCTCGTGGAATGGACGCTTGTGTATAGTTTTTTTTATTATTATTACTACTATTACTATTGTTTGCACTCTTTGCGAGCCATTTTGTTCTCGCACTGTTTCTATTGAGGGCAATCAATGCCTGAAGGGCTTTCTATTGAGCAGCCCTAACTCGATCGTTCATCGTTCGTGATATCTGAACGCTCATCCATCCTACTTCCTGGTATCTTTTTTTTTCTCTTTTTCTTTTTCGTGCTCTAACAGTCGTTTACTGCGACTTTAATTGGGCCAAGGATCCGGTGGGTAACTTGACAAAGGTGTTGCTCGCATCATACAGTCCCGCTGCAGCATTATACCAGGCCAAGAGAGCGGTGATGACTCCCAGGGCGCCTCCGAACTTGGTCACCATGTTGCCGGCAGACAGGTGTGAGAGGTGAGCGGAGGAGAGAACAAAGAAGGTGATGGTGAGGATGAAGAACATGGAGGAGAGGGTCATGGTCGAGCGCACGGTGGCGATCCACATGATGAAGGTGAAGATCCCCCAGGCGAACAAGAAGATGCCCAGGGCGTTGTCGAGGGTATGGTCTGGGGTGTTTGCGTAGGCGGAAACGACCCCGAATCCGGGGATCAGGATCGCGGCGTACGAGAGCCAGAAGGCGCCGTAGGATCTGTGTGGTCGTTGTGTGTTAAAGGTTATCGTATATGTTCATTGTTAATAGATTTCAAAAAATAAAATAGACTTGACGCCAAAGGAGACGAACAGGCTCTCGTTTCAAGAAACGGGGAAAGGAGGGGCGACTATAATCATTTCCCTTTCCTTCTCCGTGATCTGTTTGATCTCGAATTAAAACATATGATGATGAAAAAGAAGAAGAGAAAGGAAAAAAAACAGTGCAGAAGCTTACGTGAAGGCAGTTGCACCAAAGTTGTTGCCGACCTTGAACTCCCACATTCCAGCAAGGATCTGGGTAATGCCTCCATAGAACATCGCGAGACCGGTGACGACAGTAACAGGTCCACCAGACGGAACGCCCGCACCCAAGTTAAAGAGTGAAAGGACAACTGTATATTGGTAAATCCAAGTCTCTGGTTAGAATCGCAATAAGGTTAAAGTGCGTGTGCAGGTTGTCATACGAAAACAACAACTAGTTTTGCGCAACAACGCAGACCAACAGACAAATTAAAAGACACTAGAACACTAGAACTTACAGGTCGTTAGGGCGAATGCACACAGACCCAGGGGACCAGGATTGATTTTGGGGGTGGCAGGCGCCACATTAACATGGTTGTTTTGGCTCTTGTAGTCTTCAATGCCGGACATGATGTAGCGGAGAGTAGTGAGATGGCGATGGATGCAATGAACTGCTGGATGAGGATAATGAATGAATGCGATATAGATGAACGGTAAGGAAATAAAGAAAACAAAAAAGGAAGAAAGAAAAGAAGTCAGAGGACATCCGCGATTATATACAGAGAAAGGAGAAAAGAGCGGCCCCCAAGTGATGACCATAGACAGCACTCCAAGGACTACCAATGATGGTCGCCCCGCTTACACGGTGGGCGAGAAGCCGTTTTCGTTCTGTGGATGCTGCAGGTCAGGACAGCTGCAGCCAGTGTGCTGAGTGGATCCAGCCCAGGTTTATTTTCTATCGATCTGACAGCAACGTACCCAATTCTCTCTGTCTGCACCAGACAACCGACTTGATTTGGACTAGAAAGGGTCGTCAGGAAAGCAGTGGCCTTTATGCTCCATCACACCTCGGTCAATGACCAACTGTGATCCCGCAGTCTAAGCAATCGACTAAGGCACTGGTTTACAGCAGCCCCGCACTATAAAGAAATATAAGCTCTTCTATGGGACACACACACAAAAGCACGTACGAGAGCAATCATCAACGGTCGAGGGAGAGAGAGGGGAGAGAGGAGAGAGAGGGGGAAGAGAGCATGGGTGATAATAACTCGCAGCGAGATCGAAAATAAAACACGGAGAACCGAACTGGCTGCCGCCCTACTGCAGCCAGGTCCTTCCCAACGACTTGTCCCTGAGCTGTCATTCGAAACCCAAAGCCCAGCGCCCGTTACGCAGGGGGTGAATAATTCGTTCGTTACATAAGAACCACCCTTTTCTGCAGGGATAGGTTGCTGCATATTAAGTACTATGCTCAGTGTGGCATGCGCCAGGAGCAACAACAGGAGCAACAACAGGAACAATGACAGGAACAACAACAGGAGCAAGCAAGCAGGTATAATGCAATCCGTAATATGTCTGAGGAGCACTTTGATGCTGGAAACATGAATAGCTATCCAATGAGCCGATCAACGTCGCGTTCCTTTGTTGCGTTCCATTTCTGCGTTCCTTTGTCATGTCCCGCCAGTCTAGATCTTTAGCCCTTTCCACAAACTCAAGAGGGTTGAATGAACATAGAGAGTTGCGGATGTGCTCCGTTGTTTACACTCGGTCGTTTTAGGCCCAAAGGTAGTTTGGATGGCTAGACCACAACAAATTTCTCCGAAGACATGTCGTACAGTCTGAATAGACCAACTCACGTTCCAAGAAAGAAAGAAAAGTTAGAAATGCCCTGGCATCCTCCCGAAAAGGAAGAGAAAATGGGAGCGGCCTAACGGCACTTGGTGGGTGAGGTGCTCGTGCAACCATGAATCTCCTTTATTTGATTCGCCAGGAATTTGTCCAAGCCCACGAAAGCCGATTCGATCCGCACCCTACAAGCTACTTTGAGGCAAGATCATCATGAACAACAACAGTACATGCTGCACAGTACGTTGGGAGCACTGTGCGAGCTAGACTACCGCTGTGCCCTCCAACCCGATGTTCACATCCATACCGCAATATACCGGAAAATGCTACAACCCCACAGATCGCTGCCCTGTCGGTCATACGAAAAAGTTTGATTATCGCTCAGGCGGAGCCATGGGTTGAATGCACCAAGACGCTGTCGAAGAGCGTACTGCTAATGGATGGGATGACACATATGGCACGAAGGGATATTTAGTTCGGTCAAAGAGTGAGGGGGCTGCGTACAATAGGATGATAAGGAAGAGAACAGAGTTATCCCCAGGGCTGAGGTTGTGGACCTTGGGCTAAGGTTGTGAGGGCGATAGATAGACTATCAGCTAGGGCACATCCTGGCGACATCCAGAGGCTAGAAGCAGGTCCGATTGGCCTGCCCAGCGCATGAATCATATGACATGGTGGTGGCCCGCAGGAGCGTTGCTCATGGAACCCAAATGCCAGCATCTGCATCCTACTGGCAGAACCTTGGTTGGAGGGAGGGTATTGGGTTTAGAGTGTAGATTTGCTAAACGAATACCCGCTCCGCTTCGATCTCTATGGCCGATATGACTAACAAACAAAGGGTGTAGGCCACCTATGCTCCACCCCACCCACGCGCTATCTTCTGCCGACCCTATAAAAGGGACTGGTCCCAGGAGCCATAATGCGCCTCGTCTCTTCTTCTTCCTCCATCCCATCCGCCTCCTCCTCGTCTCTATCTAGCCGCAGCAGGGTCTCCTACGCAGCCAAAAAACCCTCTTCCTCATCCTCCCACCTCCCCACTCTCCTCTTTCCCCCTACACACCACCCACTCGACCGCATCATGAGTGCAATCGGCGAGAAAACTGCCGTCGGCTATACCACGGAGAAGATGGAGAGCATCGACTCCGAACAAGGCTACAGCCATGCATCAGAACAGCTCGACCCCGCTGCCGTGGGCAGACTCCGGAGAAAGATCGATACCCATCTTATCCCTCTCATCTCCGTCCTCTATCTCTGCTCTTTCCTGGATCGAGTCAACATCGGTAAGCGCGCCACCGCTTTTCTTTTCTTCCGCTCAAGACAATGTCCTTGGCATGAACAATTGGATAAACCCCCCATTGCCAGTCTCTTACCATAAATGAAATTCTCCTATGCCTCATTTTACGATCAACAGGAAATGCAAAGGTCGCTGGTTTGGCCACGGACATTGCGCTGACTGCAAGCGAATACAACTGGGCCCTATCCATTTTCTTCATTGGGTAAGTGAACCACTAAGAATCATGCAAATACTCTCAGGCGCGCTACTTTAGGTTGTTTAGTGTACACATACACCCAAACACTGCATGTTTGTTTCGGCATGCTCCTCACACTAACCACAAACGTTGTTTTCTTTTGTACACGCCGTTTCAATCCACCGCACCAGATATGTCATTTTTGAAATCCCTTCCAACATCCTGCTCAAGTTGATGGGACCCAGGAAGTGGATTACTATCGTTATGATTGCCTGGGGCGCTATCATGATTGCTATGGCCGCCGTCCACAATGCCGCTGGATTGCTTGCTGCCCGTTTCTTCCTTGGATTGACTGAATCTGGACTGTTCCCCGGCTCTGTGTATCTCATCTCACTATGGTACACTCGTTCTGAGCAGGCCCTGCGCAACGGATTGTTCTTCAGTACCGCAACCATGGCTGGTGCTTTTGGAGGTGTCTTGGCCTACGGAATTGCGCAGATGGAGGGTGTTAGAGGTCTTCATGGTATGTTCCTGAGTGTGCATTTGCAAATGGACTAAGAGAGAGAAAAAAAAAGAGATCGCTGTTGAAGCTCGTCTGATCGCTGACACACTTTCAAAATGATATGCTACTTTAGGATGGCAATGGATCTTCATCTTGGAGGGTCTGCCCACCGTGCTGTTGACGATCGTTGTGTTCTTCTTCTTGCCCGACTTCCCCGGAACGGCTCGCTTCTTGAGCACAGAGGAGAAGGACTTGGCTGTGAGGCGCTTGGTCATCGATGCTGGTCCAGCTACTCAGACAGAGTTCTCATGGAAGCAGTTCCGCAGCGTTTTCACCGACTGGAAGGTCTATATGCACATGATCACCTATATCCTCAATGCCACGCCACTCTATTCGCTTTCGCTATTCTTGCCTTCCATCGTCCAGGGCTTCCACTTCAAGTAAGTATCGGGGGGAGGGGGAGGTTTTCCCACATAGTGACCTGTAGAACATGGCTGAGAGGCGGTATTTGCACGACAGCAATCTGACAAGCATACCTCTTTGTTTGTGTTCTTTTTTATAGTCCTCTGACAACACAGGCCATGACAGCGCCCGCCTATGTGATCGCCTGTCTTTTCACCATTGCCTGCGCTTTCTCCTCTGATCGCTTCCGCGAACGTGGCTACCACTATGCCATCCCTACTTTCGTCGGCTGCTTGGGCTACATTCTCCTGATTGTCACCAAGGACTCGCACACTGTGAGCCGTTATGTCAGTTTGACGATCACTGCGAGCGGTGTATTCTCTTCGGTGCCTCCTATGCTCTCATGGTTCACGACCAATATTGGAGGCCATACCAAGCGTGGAGTTGCAACTGCTGCCATTATCTCCTTTGGAAATATTGGAGGAGCGATCGGCGGACAGATCTACAGAGCATCGGATGTAGCAGACGGATATGTTCGTGGTCACACCATCTGCGCCTGCATGATGGGTATCTCTGGTCTCTTGATCCTGGTGATGAAGTTCTTGTTGGCCAGAGAGAACAAGCGCAGGGCCAACTTGACCCCTGAGGAGTTTGCTCGGGAGGCCGAGGGCGAGGACCTGTGCGATTACCACCCTGCCTTTGTCTACTACACGTAGATGTTCAACGGCGCTTAACATTACTCTGTAAATATAATAAACCGACGCTGGCACAATGAACATGTTGTGTTTAAAGATCTTCATTGTCAAAGGGATATATGTGTCATACCCCTCCTTGCTTGACTGAGAACAAGAACATCGCCAACTGCATTCTGACAGGTGTCCGGTTTTTTTCTTCTAAAAAAAAGAAAAAAAAAAAAGGTCAACGCCGTTTCTTGAAGGGGGAGCAATGAAAACACCCTCTATGGTTGTCTATCATTAGCACTTTCGATAAATGAATGGGATCTACTAATGAGAGTTCTGCTCCTTCTTGCATCATTTATCCTCTATTTCCCACTACCGTGGCCTCATCATCATGCCTTCATCTGTGATCCAGCACTCTCTCCAACAAAAACAGTCATTTCATTTACAGACACTCTTCTATGCGGCTTCCCTCCCTCCTCCCCAAATGCTCCCAGACCATTGCACTTTCCGGACTCTGCAGAACCATTGGCGACCAAAGCTGAGGTCTGGAACGATTTATAAGCGCAGACACGGCTGGACTACACGATCGACCGAGACATTCGACCAGAACTCGGGAAGTGGTGGTGCAAAAAGGTGAGGTGGGAAGATCAACAAGTTGCCCTTGTGCCGATCCCTGTACGACAATACAAATTGTCAAACGGATTAAAGGACTATTCTATCGATACTAGTTTATTTTTGGAAGCGGTCCACAATATGATATTCAGCATTCTTCCTTTGTATGCGCCAAGTTACATCCATGGGTGGACGTTGTCTGCACAGCGGTTCGAATCCTTGTTCTTGTTCGATCAACTCGAACGGAGGAGTGCTCCTGCCAATCTTTGTGAAACAAACAAATCCAGCTTTTGTCTGTCTGTGGTGCACAGGAAGGCGCGCAAACATTCTGCTCGTCATACTCCCAGCATATACACACATTCAAATGCTCCCACATCCTGCCATAGCCATCACCGTCATCATCTCCATTTCCTTAATCGAGAGGGATGTATACCACAAACGGATAACCTCTGTCATGAGAAGCAACCATGCATACGCATTTGGTTCTATACTTTTTTTTTTTTTTTTTTTAATTTTAAATTGTGCTATAGCATCACCATATGTTCATGGTCAGGCTATCAACGTCGGTCATCCTGTTCCTTATTCTTGGTATCAAATATCTGCTCTGACGGACGAGACTACTTTCACTTTGAATTGAAACCAAACCATATACTCCTTTCGCTTTTTGTATTTTGCAACCGAATAAAAAAAAATGCATTTATTGTACTTTATTACAAAACAACCCTGTTTGCAGGCGATTTTCGAGAAGTGAAGAAAAGTAAATTCTAAGGAGCAATTTACTTCTTGCCACCGGCCTTCTGGGCAGCCTTGGTGACCTTGCCACCCTTGCCATCGGTCTTCTCAACGGACTTGATGACACCGACGGCAACGGTCTGACGCATGTCACGGACGGCGAAACGTCCCAGAGGGGGGTACTCCTGGAAGGACTCAACGCAGAGGGGCTTGGAGGGAACCATCTTGACGATGGCAGCATCACCAGACTTGATAAACTTGGGGAACTCCTCCATGGCCTTACCGGTACGGCGATCGATCTTCTCGAGGATCTCAGCGAACTTGCAGGCAATGTGGGCAGTGTGGCAGTCCAAAACGGGAGCGTATCCGTTCGAGATCTGACCGGGGTGGTTCAAGACAATAACCTGGGCGTTGAAGGAAGCAGCCTCCTTGGCGGGGTCGTTCTTGGAGTCAGAGCAGACGTTACCACGGCGAATATCCTTGACAGAGACGTTCTTGACGTTGAATCCGACGTTGTCACCGGGGATACCCTCAGTGAGGACTTCGTGATGCATCTCAACGGACTTGACTTCAGTGGTGACGTTGGAGGGGGCGAAGGTGACAACCATACCGGCCTTGATGATACCAGTCTCGACACGACCGACGGGAACTGTTCCGATACCACCAATCTTGTAGACATCCTGGAGGGGAAGACGGAGGGGCTTCTCGGTGGGGCGGCTTGGGGGCTCAATAGCATCGATGGCCTCCAAAAGGGTCTTACCCTTCTGGGTACCAGACTTGATCTCCTTGGTCCATCCCTTGAACCAGGGCATGTTGGTGGACTCCTCCAACATGTTGTCTCCGTGCCAGCCAGAGATGGGGACGAAGGCAACGGTCTTGGGGTTGTAACCGACCTTCTTGACGAAGGTGGAAACTTCCTTGACAATTTCCTCGAAGCGGTCCTGGGACCACTTGGTGGTGTCCATCTTGTTGACGGCAACGATGAGCTGCTTGACACCGAGGGTGAAGGCAAGAAGAGCGTGCTCACGGGTCTGACCATCCTTGGAGATACCAGCCTCGAACTCACCAGTACCACCGGCGATAATGAGAACAGCGCAATCGGCCTGGGAGGTACCAGTGATCATGTTCTTAATGAAATCACGATGTCCGGGGGCATCAATGACGGTGACGTAGTACTTGGGGGTCTCGAACTTCCAGAGGGCAATGTCGATGGTAATACCACGCTCACGCTCGGCCTTAAGCTTGTCAAGAACCCAGGCGTACTTGAAAGAACCCTTTCCGAGTTCAGCGGCTTCCTTCTCGAACTTCTCGATGGTACGCTTGTCGATACCACCGCACTTGTAGATCAAGTGACCAGTGGTGGTGGACTTGCCGGAATCGACGTGTCCGATAACGACGACGTTAACGTGAGTCTTTTCTTTACCCATACTATTGGGAGGGAGGAAAAAGGCACGTTGGCGGACGAGTTAGATATGATTCACACCAGATGACCTGGGTAAGGTTTTGGGAAAAAATATTTTGGGGAAGGAGGCATGGAAGAGGGGTACAAAACACAACAGGAGGGGCAGCGGTGTGGGAGGAAAGGAGGACAACGATTGGAGTCAACGCAGAAAGGTTGCTATCCAACTGTTACTCCCCTTCACTCTCGTTGCGCTGGAGATAGAGCAGGCCGAGTAGGCAGCATAGGGCTCAATGAAACAATAGCGAGAGCAACAGGGGAAAAAATTCTCGCTCGGGGACGATTACAGAGCGGCAGCGATGGCAAAGACGAAGGAGGATGGATAGATAGAGCGAGCGAGAGGGACGAATAGATCGATGGATTGATGGATGCAAAGTGCAAGAGAGGATGGATGGAAAGCCCAGGGTTGGTCGGGCAATCCACTGGCAGGGTCCTCGGACAACAACTTACTTGTTAAAACGAAAAGTTAAAGTGAAAGGAGGAGCACACGGCTGCATACTCGAGGCAGACTTATATATGCTTCGGTGACTGCTCCCCCTTCCCACTATCCTTGACCAATCGTTGGGCAACGAAGGGGTCGCCCGTCGGTGTTTGTAACTTTTTTCTTGATTTGTTTATTTTCTATCTTTTTTCTGCTTCAGCTTCGGTTTGGAAGGCCTTGTTGGTCGAGAGGGTTCTGGCGACCTCCTATCCAATGCCAGGGGATGAGTCCGCTCCTCTTCCTCCATTGGTTTCTGCTTGTGGGTTTAGGTGGAAGGAAAGCTGTCTGCATCAATCGCCGCTCTGATTTAATCTATCCAATCAAGCGTAAAGAATAGAGGACAGGCAAGGACGAAGGATGCTGCCTTGTCTACGCGACCCTAGATTGCTGCTGCGCCCCTCTCTGGGGTCTCATTATGTGCCACGCCTCCTCTTAGCAGATGTGCAAGATCGGTTAACCATTGAACATAGGATGACGTATCGGCTAGGGATACGTAGGGTCAAGACTCAAGGTGATGTTAAAGAAAGGGAGGGAGTTTTCTACTAGACCTGTTGGTCGCTGACATAACCTGCATTGGCCGATGGTACACCCGTGAGAAAGTCAGCGATCGATAAGTGGATGGATACCAACGAAGAGCGACTGATGGCCACTTAAGCATGTCTTTCCCCCTGTTAGAGTAGCCCATGGAAATAGCATACTGTGCACGCCACAGTCCACAGCATGCCTTGCGGCGTGCGCATCTTTTCTATGGCGGAGAAGAGGGTCATGATGTGTTGTCAGTCCGTGCCCACCCACAACAGTATAGTGTAGAATAGTGCTCACTCACTCACTCACCCACTCACTCCGCCCGACTGCTTTCTCTGCTTGCTGGAGAGTGACCCCCTGGACCAGCAACAACAGCGGCGATCGCACACACGCTCATTTCGTTCGTGACCCTTTCAGCCGACATCCCTCCCCCTCTCCTATTAACTCTCATACCCATAACACATAAACTGTACTTGTAATGGCCCTGGCCGAGGTCAAAGAACCCCCTCCCAAACCAACGCGGATTCGTGCCGCCACCACTACCACCACCAGTCCTTCGAAATCAACTTCCCCTGGAACAACAGCGATGATCATCACTCAACCCCCTGCCCTCTCAAAGACCCCCATCCCCCTGTCCCGACCTGCCCCCAGGATACCGGTCTCAGCACCCAACCCAGCCCCACTTGCTCCTGCAGAACCCGGAAAGGGCCCCAGTCTGGTCGAAACTGCAAGAGAAGAAAAACAAGACCTCATAGCAGCCAGGAAAAAAAAACTCCTGCCTCTTCCAGAACCCGGGATTCCCTCCAAGACCACAGCGCCTCTATCCCTGTCAACCAATCAAGGGTCAGTGGATGGGATCAAGGGTGCTGTAGCCAGCAAAGCTCCCCGTGATGCTATCCAACGCGCCTCATCCGCACCAATGCCGCCACCAAAACCAAAGAGGATTTCCCTCGCACCTCAGCCCAAGGCGAAGCCATTGAGCCTCCAATCCATCCCTCTTCAACCCAAGGTCGAAGCCTCTACACGCGCCACGACCGCACCAGCGACAGCAGCAATGTCTTCATCGCCCCCTGCAACCCCTAATTCGATACCCAACGTCATGCAGTCGCAGGAAACAACAAAGCCGAAAACGCCCTCGAACTCTGTTCTCGCGTCACCAACCCAACCTGTGCTACCACCTGCAAAGAAGCCCAGGTCTGCTGAGCATCCTACCGATGGATGTTTGATCCCGGCCGACTCGGAATCGCTACAGCAGCGGTTTAAGAGCCAGATGCGGACTGTACCATCGTCGTCCCCACCTCCGTCCATGTCCATGTCGCATCCAAATATCGGAGCAAAGACAACACCCTTGACGCCAGAGAAGACCAGCGATTCTGCTGCAGGAACGAATCCTACGTTGATCGGTGCGCGTTCTCGCTTGCGATCTACATCGGATGCCAAGGCTGCCACGTCTCTGGCGGTAGCGATTCCCTATACAGCGATGAATCATGCTGCAAATACGTCTTCATTAGACGACAGTACAGGATTCGGGTTTGCTGACAGCAGGGGATATGCTGGTGCCTTGGTGTCGCCCACCTTTCCATCACCCACATTTAGAAGGAATGGCTCATATGACGATGACGCAGACGATGGATCGTCAGGGGTAGTGGCGGCAGAGCGATTGGCAGCATCTCTACACAAGATCCAGGTGTTGGCACAGGGACAGACCGAGCGCATGAAACAGATCAACTATGCGGAAAAGAGGGCCGATTTAGCAGAAGTTGTGCAAGAAAAAAGTTCGCTCTGGAGGGCTCGGGGCGCCGAGTGGGGCGGGATCGCTAAAAAGGCGTGGGAAGATCGCGGTGGGATGGGCGGCATTGCAGGAGGCATTGCCGATCGCTGGAAACGACGAGGTATGCACGCGCTAAGAATTCTAGAAATCTTTGGTGAGCACATTAACATCCACATGTTGGAGTCACTAAGTCCGGTTCTGGTATCTTTTGCCAATCATATACTGCTATTATCTAGGCGATGGAATGAACGATGGAGCGCCTTACCATTCACGACCTGGTGCCAGTGCCGTTATTTTTGGTCTGTCTTTGGAGGAAGCTGTCAGGGTCTCGAAGATATCCGCATCTACTGGAGTGCCGGCCATTGTCACACGATGCATAGAGTATCTGGATATCATGGGAGTGGAAGAGATCGGACTCTATCGAGTGTCAGGGAGCACCACAAACGTGAATCGACTCAAGACCATCTTTGACGGCGGTAAGGAAAAGTTAGAGAGATGTTCATGGAAATAGGAACCCATTCCTTTACTTATCGATTTATCAAACTACCATTATTACTACTATAGGCGACGATTATGACTTTTTACAAAAGGGCAACGAACCACAGAACCCACACGATGTCGCTACCCTGCTGAAACTTTACCTCCGCGAATGTAAGTTGGGTGAAGCCTCAATGGTTGTTTGTACGTCAGCTTGATTACCACAATTACTAATGCTCGCTCTTATCGTCTTATATTGTAGTGCCATCGCCGATCATACCCTTCGATATCATGCCCACATTCAGCAGCATCGACTTTTCAGAATCGGACCAGCAGCCAGCACAGAAGCTTAAAGACGCGCTTCGTCTATTGCCACTGGAGAACTATATCCTTCTTGCGACACTATGTCAACATCTCTCCAACCTTGCCGATTATGAAAACTACACAAAGATGAACATCTCGAACCTCGGACTGATTTTTTGTCCGACTCTGCAAATTGGTTCCGTTCTCTTCAAAAATCTCCTCGGTGGTGATGGTGGCGAAGAAGACCGTCGAAAATGTCTGCTGGCCGTCTGGGACGATCTGGCTATGAAGCGTGAGGAAATGGAGAACCTAGAGATGATCAAGGATTTCGAGATGGGACTCCAGTTTGAAAAAAACGGTGACCGCGCCTTCATTGACGACTCTAGTCGGGAACGAGAGCGAGAACGAGAACTACAGCTGCAACAACAGGAAAAGGCCCAGGGACATGATTTGGGACGTCAAAGCTGGGAGGAAATCGACCGCGATCTCCTGAACCTTAGTTCATCTCCGCCACCACAAACTACAATAGCATCATCACCGTTCCGCCCCATGGGGTCTTCAGGATCGAAGCCATTGTCCTCAATCCAAAATACCCATTGGTCTGGCGAAGCATTCGACACTAGCACAGTCAAACCATCTGAACCACCTTTAGATCTGTACGACGAAATGATGAAAAAGGAGTTGACGGAGGCGACGAACACTCCACTGATCGATTTGAGCGCTGAGGTCGAAGATCCGGAGACAATGGACCCTCGATGGCGGAGACATGCCCGTGAACCAGCAATGAATCGACGATCAGAGAGTCCGCCTAATGTAAGAGTCGCAAGGCACGAAAGGTTACCAGCGGTGTCACTGCGCTACTAAGAAAAAAAAAAGGGAATGAATGACCATAATTGTAAATAAACCCGCCGAATCTTATGGATACAGCGCGTTGATCATGGCGATGAATTTATTAGTGAATGGAAAGAAAGAGTATGCTCTGCGATGAAGGAGGAGGGAACACGAAAGGGGGGAGGAGGAGGGGGGGAGGAAAGGAGGGAAGGATTCTAGCTAGTAACATGAGGTAAACAGTTGAGCAGTAATGTAGTCGACCTTGTCGTGGGCATGAGTATGTTGATGAATTTATACAATGGTCGAAACACCAGTGCCTCCGGTGACGGTACTGGAGGCCGGGGTTTGACCGCGGATGGCAGCAATTCCGTAGGCGATGGCTGCGAACGTCAAGAACAGAGCCGAGACGACCTGGACGGTTCTATGGCCCACACCAACGGCAACCCACATCAAAACCGCGAACCTATTAACGGACGGTAAATTAAAAAAAAAAAAAAAAAAAAAAAGTGTGTGTGTGAGCGCACAGCCCCGGATTTATGTCTTTGCCACCAAATATAAGGGGGATTTTTTTTTTTTTTTTTTTTTGGCGGCGTCATATATAGATTTCCACTCCAAGAGACCGCGTATAAGTTGATCCGATCCCCCCTAGGCGTTTACTGACATCACTTACACGAGGTAGGCTGCGGTGCGGAGGTAGGAGTTTTGGAACTTTGACATGTAGCTGTCGCTAAAGATAGAGAGGGGGGGAGAGGAAGGGATATGAAGACAGTCGAGGAATTGTGAGTCGATATGGTTACGCTTTTGCCTTGTCTTGCCTTGTCTTGCCTTGTCTTGAGTACGCATTACATGTCCTTCAAATATCATGTCGTCGATTCAATCCTCTTCATGTGCAGTCGGCTTTTGACAAATACGTACAAGTTAACGCTTGTGGGACAGCACTACCACGAAAAAAAAAAAAAAAAAAAAAAAAAAAAAAAAGACGGAAAAACACACGGATGAGGATGTCAGTTCAGGAACACATCGTAACAGCCTTGGAAGTAAAAAAAAGCCCAAATTTTATCTTTCCTCTTATTTTTTTTGGAGGGCACTAGTGAAGTTGATCTCCTTACCTTCATGCAAAGAGGGATCTCAATAAAGACCAACAAGAAAGCGATGATCCTATCCACAAGATCCAACACAACAAAGAAAAAGCCCCAAGAGCCGGAATTTGGTTAGCCAAAATCTACGATACCGCGCACACAACGGAGAGAACGGCGTCCTGTAAGTTCTTACCATCCCATGAGGGACCATCCAAGCGAGAAGTTGATGATGCCAAAGATGATCAAGGCTAGCGTTTGTTTTTTTTCCCGCGCGAAAGAGTCGGTGCAGTGGTTTTTTTTTTTTAGTATCCAGTGAATTGTGTTGTGAGTTTGGCATAAATGCCTTCCTCCATCCTTTGTTCACTTGCGGTCCATTTTGCTACCACATCCGTATTACTGCTGCACATACCGATAATAGAGATCAGACCACACCTATAAGCATCAATAGCAATAAGAGAAGGAGCACTGGGTTAATCAACCTTGACGTGACACAAACCCTCAAAAAGTTCATTTACAGTACCATTGGCCGTAGAGGGAGAAGTTTCCAGAGCGGAATTCGTCGATAAGTGACATCTTGGCGGAACGAGGGGTGGTGGTGGTAGTTGAATGTCGAATGAGAATGAGAATGAGAAAGGGAAGGGAATGAGAGAATGTTAATGAGTCAAGAGAACAATGTTAAGAGATACAGCTGAAGAACGATGTCATATTCCACACCGACGGGAACATCCTCTGGAAGCGGCCGGTCCTTCCGGCAGTCGCTTTGATCCGCGTTCTGCGGCATTTTGGATTTTAATACCGCCAGGGCTGTCTTCTGAAACAAGACCAAAAAAGAAAATGTTTAGTCAGTGTCTTATGGCGACTGCACACACCAGTCCAGCGCTACACGAAAACCGCTGATGTTCACGCGTCGGCGATGGCGCGTCTCGACCTTGACATCGCTCCGCAGACTTCTTGCTTTCCCACGTTCCCATGCTTCATTCATTTGCAAGTCATACCATGGGCCCCTTACGTGCCTGCTGCCCTTCATATGTATCGTATCGTATCGTATCATTCGAAACATCTTGCAACAGATGATCCACTCGGTTAGTTACTACGCATTGACACGCTAGAAGTCCACTCCAAGATACTGTTTGATCATCAAACGGAACAACCAAAGATGCTCAAGATCCGCAAGAGAGTTTTGTATACACTTGATGATGAACTGCCAATTGACATTGCCCAACAAAGATTTGCTCTTTAAGTAGTTCTGGATTGGCGAGAAGCGACTGTTGCTGTAGGTTCTAGGCCGACTATGTGTTTCCATCATCTCACGCGATGCCTTCTTCTCCTTCTCCTCTGTAGAAACCTACAGTAGCGTCTATCAGGTTATAACAATCAGGATCACCACGAGTAAGACACTAAAGAGGAGGATAAGGAGCAGTAAGCAATCGAAAAATTCAAGGAAGGTCATATCCGCTATTGCTGCAAGTTGCTGGATAGGTCGTCAACTAGGGGAGGGCTGAAACTGCGCCAAAGCGCGGACTTCACGAATAGATCCTGACATAAAGAGAGGCCTTTTAAACAAACGTGCTATGCAGGCTGAAGTCGGCGATCAACATCAAGATGCAATCTATGTAGGAATTGATCATTCTGGCAGGATTTTGTTCCTTGATATCACAAAGCGAGCAACCTCCTTGTCCGGCGAGCACCGCTATATAGCCAGGTACTCCAACACAGGCAGTGGATCGCAGGAAGCCAAGGATCGGAAGACGTATAGACGACATCACAGCTGACGGCACAATATCTCAAGTATGGCGCCCATCCGTGGATAGGCACCTTGTACAGTCGAAACTGGTTTTTAGGCCGCATTCTCTTATGAAAACGCGGCTTAAAACTTTAATTGGATTGAATTGAATCTCTCCTTTCGTATGTAATTCTCGCGCTTTCTCCATCCTGACATCTCATGAACCCACAAATCTGCGACAAAGCAAAACCGAGCAAGGCAAGTCTTTCCCTTGCAGCTGAGCACAGTTCTGCCCTTGTATCCGACCACAGTGCCCCCAATCCCTCCTCGACTGTCGAGGAGTTTAGCTGCGGTTAGCGATTGGGAGTCATTGCGAGGATGCAGCGGTTATTTTCTCCCTTCCATCAGCACTCCCAATCCCTCCTTGACTGCCGAGGAGTTTAGCTGAGGTTAGCGATTGGGATTGTTGCGAGGACGTGGAGTTTTTTTGTAATCGTTCCATTGTAATCAAACAATAGCTGAGGTTAGCCTACTCCCTCCCATGCTCGTGAGGGAGTGTGGCTGTGGCCCGTTGATTAGGATTGTTTGCAGCTGGCTCGTGCTTTTAGAACCCATTTTTACTCTATGCCACTTTGCAATCAAACAATAGCTGAGGCTAGCCCAATCCCTCTCATGCTTGTGTGGGAGTGTAGCTGCGGTTCGTCGATTGGGATTGATTGCGGACAGGGGCAAAATGAATGGAGACTCGAACAATGCCATAACATGGATATTACACAGTTTATTAATGCACTCTTTTCTCTCTCTTTTACTATTACTACATGTTGTGGGGGGGAGGGAAGGAGGAGGGTATGGGCGATCAAGGTCATCCGGAACAAGAAGCGGTTCCATTGTAAGGCCGTAGTCGAGTGCAATATCTTGAGCCACTTGATCAAATGGGTAAGCTTCATGGTACATTTTTTTTTCCGTATTCTTGCTAGCAATGAAATCAAAAAAGTGCCAATCTGACTTCGGCGTGATTTATTGGACAATCATGGATGGTGTACATACAAATAGGTTCGCAAGCCAGTCTTGAACTCGACACGATCGAGGGGACATTGCTGCTAAAGATGAAGTACAAGGGGCGGGTGAGTGGGCTGTATTTTCCCGTTCCGAGACGCGAACGCCTTTTAATCGGTCTGACCGTGCTTGATGCGGTGTTCTACAGAGAATAGTTCGCAAAGATTAAACACGAGGCTAGAAAGCATATGCGACAGATACGCGAAAGAATGCATGAAGAGACACCTACTTTGGCTACGGTCAAGGGGCCCAGGGCCGGCAGCAGCACGGTAACGTCGAGTCGGTCGTGTGGTAACTTGAACCGTCCAAGGCTCTTTGGGACGTAGATGGCCTCGTGCTCCAGGTTCATGATGAAGACCTCGCAAACGTTGTCTAGAAAAGGTAGATGTGTGTTATGTGTGAATAGCGAGGGGTATTAGTACTCTTGCCATCACATCATGGGAGGGTGGGAAGGTACATAATACGCTTCACACTGCCTTGCACTTGTTCTGAAGCATACTGTTCACGAGAAACCCGACTACTGTCACGTCCTGTACGTTTGCGTGAATGAGCATGTTAAGTGCAATCATCATGCAAGGCAATTTACGGGTATCATCCTCGGCATCTTCCTTGGTCGTCTTTGGCTTCTTAACCTCCATGATGGCAAAGCACAGCTGGCCGGCCTTGGCAAAGAAGTCAGATTGTAGCACTTTCTCGTAGCCGTTTGGGACTGGCAGTTGGCCGCGTTGCCTAGGATAAAATAAAGAGAGAGTTGAGTATACATGGACGCGGACAAGGTATTGCAGATAGTCAAAAAAAATGTGCATGAAGGGTAGTCTTACCAATGCTGTTCAGTGCGAGACATCTAGTCGCGACATAAGACCTTTGACTAGAAATGCCTATTCATTTTCAAATACAATCGCTGAATCGAAGTTTAGACCATTAAAGTGCGTATTACCCATCCCTCTACAAACCAATGTTCGCCGTTCGTCAATATGACCTCTAGTTTAAAGGGTTTGAGCTTCAACGATTTCTACGTACAGTCGCGACTAGATGTCCCACTATACTAGGCCCAAAGAACTGAAAACGGCGTCAATTATTGGCATGACCGACTGCTTGATGTAAGTATCCTCAATTCGTGCCAGTCCTGTTCGATCCTGCCACGGAGCATTGGTAGCGGTGTATGCGGCCAGGATGTCTCCCACCAGGTCACTCAACTCCAGGCTTGTTCTTCCCAACGTCGCCTTGAAGTCAAGGTATTCTTTCGAAGCTGCAGCGAGCGCGAACTTGACAAAGAGGTTGACTTCCTGACGTGGCGCTTCTGGTACATAGATCTGGACAAGTCTAGCCGCGATTTCGTTCAAAACAATGCTCGATGAACGCCCTCGTGAAGATGAAATTCAGCGTCCTAGGGGAAGAGCAAAGGTGTTACCGCCGTCAAAGACGAGTACACAACTATCAAACCCATAAAACATGCTCAGCGACTTTCAAAGGGGTGTCATGAACTTACAAAAGGTCGTCGGTCTCATGCCTGATGTTCTGCTGGGACATGTTTGCGCGGCGTGCACTCATCAATCTGTCTGATACGTTCACGCCTTTGCTAAACCAAAAGTCACCGATCAGCCTACTTGATGGCTCGCCTGGTCCATGGATATTGCTCTTTCCTTCTTGAAGGATAATCGACCCGAATGACGTTCTGGTGCTGGACTTGTGGGAATAGTCATCGTCACTTGGATCTGAGGGGCTGAGGATACCGACAGCATAGAAAACCTCATTCTCCTTCTGCTGCTGCTGCTGCCCCTGCTGTTGCTGACAGTAGCTCTGCACCTGCTTGAGTTCCACGAGCGCCCGATGGAGCTGATGGCGGTCGACTGCCTTTTGCAGCTTGGGCGAGTCTTTAGCGGCTGACATGATGTTTCTGATCTGATGAAAGCAAGAGAAACAAAGGCAAGTTGTTACCTGAAAGATGCCTAAACTGACAACTGAAACAACAGTTACGAATGTACCCGCAGCTTCCTTAGAGGCTCCTGCTCCTTCCAGTAGTCCTTCAACGCAGCCTGTTCATTCACCCACAGTTCTTGCATCCGCTTTCCAATTGCCTTCACCTCCAAATCCTCAGACGAAGCCGCCTTTATAGCAATCGCAAGGCACTTGGTATGCAGGTCCGATTTATTCGCAAGGCCGCGGGCCCACTGAGCGAAAGCGACTGGGCCAAGGTCGAGAGGGCTGGCTTTTCTGAATGCGGCAAGAGTGTATTGGACTTTTGGTGACATTATCGGTTGGAGTTTTCTAAATTAACATTTTCAATGTCGCTTTCAAAAACCTGGACAGAGCGGGAAAAACGCCTCCAGGAAGCAATGCAAACCAGGCAGCGGCTACAGCTTCAGTAATCTATCGCACCCCTTCGTGGCAAAACCTCGGCAGTACACAGCGCAGAGTTTGTTCCAGCACCAACACCTCTTTCAGGACCATCGTCCAGCACGATACCTCTACAACTGTCCACTGGTCCGTCATTGTCAAGCATACCATCTCTATCGCCATCACCATTTCTACAACAACCCCCCCCTCCAAGCCAACGCAGATCAGGAAACAAACAACACGGACTCTTCCTCAATCAGCGGATCCCCAACATCTACACGCAGGCCTGCTGCACAGCCGCGATCAGCTAGAGGGACTCCTGCTCACCGGCAACACTACAATAAGTTCACCACCCAATATATGGATACGCGCGCCATTTTGGAGTCAGCTTTGACCATTACTAGTCAACACACACACAGACTGATGGGCGAGGTCAGGCTGATCAATAAGACATGTATAGGACTATCAAGCAACGTCAAGAGGATCGATGGGATGTACGCCGGATTATCAAGCGACGTGTCCGCATTACAGAGGCGAGTGGAAACTACGCGGATACAAAAAGAACTTTGGCCGAACTCTCCGACCGAACAGAATGGATGGTATCGGCCATGATGCAGCCTCAGCAAAACATGGAGTGTAGAGCCCAGCAAGTACATAAGGACATGGACGAACTCAAAGATGATCTACGATCAACAAAGAGGAAGCTCGAGGATTTGCATGAGGATGTGCTTCGTACAAAGTATACAACACCCTTGTTCAGGACTAATAATGGTGATAACTATTTCCAGCTTCAACCACCCACTATGCAATGAGGCAAGTCTTATCAAATACAGATCTGCTATATATCATTGAGACTGCAGGCTATGGACTACTCTCCTCGACCGCCCTGCTGCATGTCCTCTCGGTCGTCATGAAATGTGTATGGTGCAACCGTCACCACCCGGCTCTGGTTCCACTGCTCACGTGTAGCAAGGTACTCCTCCAAGGTTGGTGGACCCATAGCATAAAATCCCTAGATAGAGGAGCCACGGCCAACACAGATCTGTATGTTGGAAAACAAGACGCACAGAGGATAATACACTCCCACAATAGACAGTCCTGCTCGCATATTGTGGGGGATGCGGACATGGGACCAGTTGTTGGTAAGATAGGCAAATGCCCACTCCACACGAAGTCGTCCATTTCTTATTCCTCCATTGAAAGCGTCTTGCTCGTCTGTAATCTTGCGACCACGGAAAGGGCCGAGGAGGCTGATAGTACGCATTTATCCTTCATCACCGTAGATGATCATTGTATTGCTGGCAGGGTCAATGGAATGCTGGCGCAGGTAATTCAGGAGTCTTGAATCTAGCAGCATCGCCGAGTCATGTTGCCGACTTAGGAAAGGTCCACTCAACTGCGCAATAATCCCATCAGAGGCCATGATGCCTTGATACTTGAGGGAGTGCTGCTTCTTGTGGCCGCTATAGGGAAAGTCTTGGTTCTCCTCTGGATGGCATACCTCCATGTGGGTGCCGTCGACAAATCCCCAGCAGTTGGCAAGGGAAGTGTTCTTGGTGTGTACTACCTGTGCAAAACGCTCCAGATACACAGGCGTTAGTCGGGCATGGTCGAAAAGAAGCAGATGCTTCCAGTGTTGATAGATATAACGGGAAACAACACGGAACATGGTTGATGAGATTCCTTCCATCCGACCGGAGACAGTAACCATATCCGAGAAGCGTCGCGGGTATGACAGTCGATAGAGAATTAGATTAAGCCTGCACAAGGTGCCTAATGAGCTGTGATTTCCCAGTCTATATCTGAGCGCAATAAAACTATAAAGATCGCTTACAGTTTTATTCGTTTGTAGAAATGGCGGGAAGTTCACTCTTGTCAGTTTAAAGACTATTTATACCGTAAGATGAGCGATCGTTCCTTTTTTTTTTTTTTGTTCTCGACTTTCACCAAGTCAGACACTTTACAATGTCCACGATAATAATCGTAGAGGAGCATAAGCAACTGATCTCTGGTGAAAACAAAAGTGGTCCATACATATTTTAAACAGATACTTGAACATTCTGGCGATTCATCACAAAATAAAATGCGATATCCTTGTCATCTGCGCAAGCAACTCAGACTACGCTGGCTCCACAGATTGGCGCTATCGAGAAGCAACTAAAAGGTCATCCTCATTCTTAGGCAATGTGATAATTTCCGGAGCAAATTGTCCATGCTTGAACATCTAAATAGCAGGCCACAAGATGATTAGACGACGCGTCTGAATGGATTGGTCATTGCAATTACCGAACCACGATGGCACTACACACCACCAGATCAATGCAGCAAGCAGGTCAGAGACAGTAGATCCGACGCGGGCAGTGCAGTCGGCGTATGTAATCGGTCGTTCCATGTTGTTTGTATCCACGAAAAAGTCGATCTGGTCTCTGTCCAATCGCAACGAGGCACCTGCGCTTGTCCCTCGAACGAGAACGCGTCTCCGAGGCACACGGCATGCGCTATGGATGATCCCCTCGTGGTGCGGTGGAAACATGCAAAATAAGAAAGACCAATTGGTATCAGCGGTTTGTAGTGGATGATGCGCATTATGCAGATAAACATCCTGTGTGTGTATGTGTTCATACCTCGCCGCTCCTTCTCTTCGTCCCTTTCGCTGGAAGCGTATTTACCGAATTACCGAATACTAAGAATTGTACTGTAAACACAGGTCATGGGTGTGAGTGCAAAGTAAAAGAGCGCAAGGGAAACTAAACGGTGAGGGGAAATAGCGTCTCTTTCACTCTCTCCATTCGGTCTCCCTCTTTGAGGGTTTGAGCAGGAGCATAAGCCCAGACGATGAAGACGAAAGATGGCCCATGGCTCCGATTGCTTCTATATCTTCTCGGCGCTGAACCTCCGTTTCGCCTCTTTCCCATCAACTCACCTCATCACCTCCCACCCATCCGCATTCCATCCCGCCACATCCCACTCTCACCCCAACCTCGTCCCATACCCGCTCTTTCTCTTTCTTTCTCCTTCTGCCCCTGCTGGTCACACCTCCCCTAGATATATACCACTCCTCTCCTCATGGATAAGAAACGTCAAGGTAATACAACTTTGCTATTCCTCTGTGATGGTCATTGCCCTCAGCGCTGAATGAACCTCCCCATGAGGTCCCTCAGGAAAGGAAGCAGTAATCGCGCCTCCTGTGGAGTTAATACTGACTGAAAGAACACTCGTTTTTCTTTGCCACTGTCCTGCTTTCTTTGTCGTCTCTCCCCCTCTACCTCCCTTTCTCTCTCTCTCTTTCTTTTTGTCTGCTTTCGCGCACACTCTACATACCGCCCGTCTTTATTTTCGCTTGAATAGTCGCAGCAAAGCGTTTAACCAACAAGAACAAGCCTGCGCCTGTTAAAAAGAACCGCAACAGCTATCCGGCGGCAGTTCAGCTCCACAAGCAAAAACCCGTGCCTTCCCACACTTCATCACAAATGGCATCCGCAATAATGACGCAGACCGAGATCGATATCGATATCGATATCACGCTCATGTCCAGTGTCAGCCTGAATCTCCAACAATGCACAGACGTACCTGAGAAAGGCAATGGCCCAGAGGGCCAGAAAAAGGACGACAGAGTCGACACAAGGCATGACAAGGACGATAAGAAGCACGACAATGACGCATATTCGATTTGCACAGACGAAGAGGAAGATATGGAGGACTACAAGAAGGGCGGTTATCACTACATTGCCGTCGGAGATGCCTTTAATGAAGGTCGCTATGTAATCCTGCAGAAACTCGGTTGGGGCCACTTTTCGACCGTATGGCTGGCAAGGGATACAATGTACGTTCTGCATGAAAGAAAAGTCCATGACTGATGCCGCTGCTTAACTCGATCTTTGTTGTGTGCCTAACTGGCCTTATTCTTCTTTTTCTTTCTTTTCTATTCCATGATGCTTGCGGCATTGTTTATTTTTTCATGCATTTCGCATTCATCGCAGTAATAACCGGCATGTGGCCCTCAAGGTTGTCAAGTCTGCTACACACTACACAGAGACCGCCCTAGACGAGATCAAGCTGCTTGAGAGGGTGGTCAACGCCAATTCTGATGCGCCTGGACGGAAATATGTTGTGGAGCTGCTCGACCATTTTATGCACCATGGACCGAACGGCACGCACGTTTGCATGGTCTTTGAGGTCCTGGGCGAGAATCTGCTCAGTCTCATCAGGCGCTTCCATCATCGGGGTATCCCCATACACCTGGTTCAGCAGATCATATACCAAGTCTTGATGGGTCTGGACTACATGCATCGGGAATGCAATATCATCCACACGGATCTCAAGCCAGAAAACGTCCTGGTCTGTGTCGAGGATGTCGAGAAGGTCGTGCGGGGGCTCTTACGGGACGCAGACGAGACCTGCACAGCAAATGGAGACCTGCCAAGCGGCCGATCGGGCACCACCAAAGTTATCGGCAGCAAGCCTTTGACGCATCGAACGCGCCCATGCGCCGAAAACTCCCATATCAGCGCACCATCCTCAGCGACTGCAGACTCTTCCTCAGCTTCCACACCAACCGATAATCAGGATCATGACAGTAACCGCACCATGGTCGATACAGCATCGTAAGTGTCTTTGAATGGAACATGGCGTCTACCTGATGACTGTGGTAGACACTTGTCTAATTCGTATCTGTACATTGTTGGGGCTCATAGATGCAACTTGACCAGGACAATGAGCGGCATCAATTTGGACAAGACAGCACCTGCAGGCAGGTCCTCAGATCGGGACACATCTACCACGTCCGAAAAGATAACTGTCAAAATTGCAGATCTGGGTAACGCATGTTGGGAGGACCATCACTTTACAAACGACATCCAGACACGGCAATACCGATCGCCTGAGGTCATTTTGGGGGCCAAATGGGGAACAAGTACCGACGTCTGGAGTGTGGCATGCATGACCTTTGAACTGATCACCAGCGATTACCTTTTTGATCCTCAGAGCGGACCCTCCTTCAGCAAAAATGATGGTAGGATTTTTTTTTGCATTATTCTTCAGCCCATGTTGTTCGTCAAACCCTCAAGCGTCTTGTTTGCATCTGCACGCACTAACGAGTCTCGCTGTTGACGCCCACGTGCAATAGATCATATGGCTCAGATCATCGAGCTGATGGGCCACTTCCCCAAGAAACTGGCCCTGAGTGGGAAGTACTCTCACGAAATGTTTAATCGCAAGGGCGAGCTCCGGAACATTCAGAAGCTGCGGATGTGGAGGTTGGAGGATGTGCTGCGCGAAAAATACGTGATGCCATCCAAGGATGCAGAAATGCTAGCCAGTTTCCTAGAGCAAATGCTGCTGCTGGACCCCGCACAGCGAGCGACGGCAGGCAAGATGACACAGCATCCATGGCTGCGCTACACCCCAGAGGAGGAGCAAACGCAGCCATCGTCCAACGGCGAGCGGAGATGGTCTGTTTGAGAACAGTGGAGTATTGGATCGGCGGTTTGGCTGGCGCAGAGAGTAGCACATCTACTTGTAGTAGCTCAATTCAGCGCTGTCTACAATGAAGAACCAGTAACCAGGTCTTGTGCCTATAGCAGCGATATTTCTCTCGCTACTCATGACTACCACAGATGTATTAATATGTGGACAGACTACAGCAGCTCGCGACGCGACTGGACGCGACTAAACGCGAACCCCTGAACCCTCCTGTTTCTGGTGTGGCTTGTTAGGGGGCGCGCGTGAAGCTTTCCCACAGTCAGCATCACAGAGGTGCATGTAACATACCTACTAAAGATCGCACACAACAATGAACCCAGCAAACCAAGGACCTCAACCCTCGGGACTTCAGCCTGGAATAAGGCAGGAGCTATCTGTGCAAAGAAGCACCCGGAATCAATTCACCGAGAGAGCCGATCAGGATGAGGACTTTGCCATGGGAGGACCATCGTCCCATGACCACGACCACGATCAACACCAACACCAGCAGCAGCACCAACACCAAGAGCACTCACATAGCCATGATCACGACCATGATAATGGCCATGGACACGGACACGAACATAGTCATGAGCATGGGGATCACTACGAAGACGACGATATACATGAGGAAACACTGCACTTTCATAAGATCATCAAAGCCTTCTCACAGTACAAATCCAGCGCCATGTATGCGAACCATCGTCGACGAACAGATTTCTATTCCCTGCCAGAGCGGCAGCAGAAGTACGTGAACACTACGCCCTTGTCCTCCATACTTGGTCATTGAAACCACTCTTTCATGCGGCATGATAACTAAACCAACCTCTGGATGGGATTCCATCATTGTTTTATTCGTATTTAGGTTGCTGCCTTCATATCTGGAGAGGATGGAGAAGGTGGACGAAGCGATCGAAGCCAACTACGAAATCATTAAGATTATCTGCGAAGACCAGCAGATCTTCGTGAACGAGGATCGTCCCCTGGGCAAAGTAACGAACGGCCAAAGCGCAACATCAATATACTCATTGCTGAGAAAAACTTCGCACCTAACCTGGTTATCATTCCCCGTTTATAACGATGTATGATAGCTGGATATGAGTGATAGGGCCAAGAACGCAGCAGCGCTTCGCATTCGGCAACAAGATATGGAGAAGGTTCAAGGGACCATCAAGCAGTTCGTGCGCGATTGGAGTACAGGCGTAAGTTACCACTCAATTGTCACACGCTGCCTATAGTACACCAGACGAGACGATTCCCTAAAAAATATATTGCTCATCCCTCTTTCCTACGCAAACCACAAACAAACCATAGGGCAAACCCGAGCGTGATGCCATCTACGCGCCCATGATCCAAGAGCTCAAATCTCGATTCGCCTCCGTCCCCGTTGACCAACGTGGGCAAATCCACGTCCTCGTCCCCGGCTCCGGGCTTGGTCGCCTAGCCTTTGACATCGCCCACGAAGGCTTTAGTGCGCAGGGCAATGAGTTCTCATACTACATGCTTTTGGCCTCGAATTTCGTCCTCAACAAGTCCTCCCGCGTGAACCAGTACAAGATCTATCCCTATATTCACTCGTTCTCGAATATTGTCCGGCCAGAGGATGTGTTGACGGAGGCATGGATCCCGGATGTGGACCCGACAGAGATCCCTCGAGGCACGGATTTTTCCATGGTCGCGGGCGACTTTTTGGAGGTCTATGGGCAAGAAGAAGAGAACTTTGGTAAGTGCTTTTTTTTTGTATACTGTCAACTCGCTCTGTGGGCGAACCATTAAATATTGGATTCCCTAACAAGTGAAATTTCATTATATTGTTTAGGCAAATGGGATGCGGTGGTTACGTGTTTCTTCATCGATACCGCCAAGAATATCGTCAACTATTTGGAAACGATCCACAAGATCCTTAAAAAAGGCGGCATATGGATCAACGCAGGTAAGGCTTCTATCCTCACTGCCGTTGCTGCTGCTGCTGCATGTTGCTTTGCTTATGTTTTTCCAAACATGCATGGTCTTATGCATCAGCATAGCACATTCGTCCTGGGAGTTCCACAAAAAAAAATCCTAGGCCCACAGTCTAACGACATCGGCATAGAGCTCCTAGGTTTATTCTATACTCAATTCAGTCGAGGGGTCTTGACATGAACCAAAAATAGCGAGAAAGAAACAACACGGCGAACAAATTGAACGCCCACGACCCTTTTTTTTTTCTTGCCAAACGGGCTATTGTAGGATTTGGGTTTGGTCCAGGGACCGGAAACTGTAGTCCCACTCTTGGTCCAGAAATAACCAAAAAAAAACTCGACGCGGGTCACTCGGCGTTGAACGAACATTGCGATCTCTCCCTAAATGATTGACTATAACGAAACTCCTTCAAATTGAAACCCCCTCCCTTGTAGGACCTCTGCTTTGGCATTTCGAAAATACGGCGCACGAGATTTCGATCGAGCTGAGTCTTGAGGAGGTCATTGAGCTGGCCAAGACGATTGGGTTCAAGTTTGAGGTACAGGGAACGAGAAAGAGCACGTACATGGCGAATCCGCACGGTATGCTGAAGTACGTCTACGAATGTGCTACATGGACAGCCGTCAAGATCTAAAGCGTCCGTTTCCCGTTCGCACATAGACAAATAATAAAAGAACTAGAGGCCGTTTTTTATTTTGCAAAAAAAGAAGGGGAAACGAGAGGAGAGGAGATGGAGGTTCCAGAAACTCAACAATGCTGGATTGAAAAAGAGGCGACAGCAGCAACTTATCCAATGCGAGTGTTGTCCTTCCAGAGATGATTGCCCTGATTCCAGACCTTGATGACCCTCTCCTCCAACGTATGCTCATATCCCAGCACCGAAACACTTGCTGTATCCAAGACCAAGTTCTTGCCCTGGATCCCATCCATCCTCAACCATCTCGCCGCAAACACCCTCAAGAAATGTCCATGTGCGACTACTAACACATCCCTCAATCCCGCGTTCTCCGGAATCCTCACAACCGTCCTGCTGCTCTTTGACAGTTCTCCCTTCTCCTCCTCCTCTTCTTTACGCGCGATATTCTCCTGCAGATCCTTCTGTGTGTTCAACTCCTGTCCCGTAAACGGCATCTTCAACACCCTCGTCTCCCTGCCCTGCGAATCCTGGCCGCGCTGATAATTATGAATCAACTCAATGATGGCATCCGCCCTCGCGGCGACCTGCTCAACCGTCTCCCCATTCGGCACATTGTCTCCAAAGAGTGACCAGTCCGGTCGGGTCTTCAAGATCTCCTTTGTCGTCATACCCTCGTAATCGCCATAATCCCACTCCGTCAACAACGACGTCGTTCGGGCCTGGGTCCTCAAAAAGCACGAAGTCGGATGGCCGTGGTGGGTTTCCTCCTCGTGGCGTCGTTCTTTGGCGAGCCCGCCCAAGCGGAGTTGTTCATAGGTCTGTTGAGCGCGTTGGAGGGGAGAGACCAGGACCAGGGAGATGTTGTCGATGTGGACCATATCCTGATACCGGTTCTCGAATATCCTACAGAGAGAGAGAGAGAGGGGGAGAGAGAAGAAAAGCGCAAGCCCAAAAGAGATTATCAGTTACCATGACACCCTTCTTTTTGCTTTTCTTTTTCCGTTCCTTGTAAGGTCGATCGATGGTGTGAACTGATCAGCTTCTTTACCGTGAAGAAAGTAGTTTGGCTTGCTCGACTCCACTGGGCAAGAGCGGGACGTCGGTCAAGCCGGTATGGCGTCCGTTCTGACTCCATTCCGTGGTTCCGTGCCGAACGAGATAGACGCGAGGATACGGGCTGTGGACTGTTGAGGGAGTCGTCATGGCCAAAGGTCGTTTGCTGAACAAAGAAGGAAAAAGGGAGGATCGTGAGAACATCAATTGCGAAGAGAAGACAATGGCGCTTTCTCCTTTTTATACGTGTATTTTTTTTTCTTATGCATTGTTGGACGCAATTCTTTAGCGGACATGCCATGTCCTATGGATGATGCGCTTTGCTGTGTCCTGATCCTGTCATGACCCTACAGGATATGAGACCGTTGAGAGATGACAAATGGGCATATGGTCGAGAACCCGTGGGGCTTGGTTCCTGAGGAGGGGCGCGCCCTGAACGTCCGATTGCTCTTTGTCACGCACTGGCAGGACTGAACGGGTTTCAACGCTTAGAAAGACGATAAACGCGCAAAGATAAAAAACACGTTCTACTGCACCTACACGCCATTATCATATTTCCTTCCCCGTAGACAGACAAAGCAACTCCACTCGGGAGGACATTGACAAATGCGGTAAAAATACATAAAGAGGAGTCCGCCTGCCATTTTACCTTGTTTATTCGCCTGCTGCAAGCGCGGCTGAAATGTTGAGCTGGCGACAGGGTGGACTTGGAAGGGCTCTCAACTTAGGGTTCATCCACCCACACACACAAACGCGGTGACTAAACAAGACAAGTGAAGTCAGTTCAGGGTGCCCCTGACCAGGGTCAAATGGATGAGTCTTCGGTGGATTTTTGTATTTTGTATTACAACGATTTCATGGCAAGAGGGGCTGGTTAGGGCAAGAACCGCTTTATTGGTGTGATGAAGTGAGAGAAAATCGAGGGAAAGTGAATAAAATCATATGCAAGGCTTACATGATGATGGGTTTAGTGCGAGGATGATCTTGCGTATTTGGAGTGGGCGTGCGGACTGTGGTAGTTTATTGTGCCCTACCTTTGAAATTGCTTTCCCCCGCCCCCCCTTGTAAAGAGCCTCGCCAGGGTGGATTTGTTCGCGAATAGAAGTAAAGCTTTGTTCGGAGACCCGGAGCAGATCCAACAATTTTAGTCAAGGCCAAGGCAACCAAAGCAACCAAGGCAACCAAGGCTAGTGGAATTGATTGCGGTTACTGACTGAGGAAGTGCAACCAGCGTTTGTTTAATTAGAGCCAGTGATAATTCGTTCCCCGAACAGCTGAAAACAACCAGGGACTCATTCTTTACATGCGGTATACAAATCCTCAATGGCTACCAAGACGGTTCACTTCTCTTTACTTTGTTTGTCTCCTCTCTTTCTTTCTTTCTCTTCTTCTTCTTCTCCTCCTCCTTCCCTTCTCCCTCTTCCGCAATCATTTTCTTTCTTACATTCTCCATTCAGCTCTTTGCACGCTGCAGCCCCCTCCCCACTCTTAATTAATTTAACACTTGGTCTGAATTCCAACAGCATCCTTGTAGATCGCACCCTCGTCCATGTCGCATCCATCCAAACCCGCAGCATCCTACTTCAGGACTGCCGCAAAGATCCTGCGTCTGCAGAAAGTACTCAACCGACCCAATGGCTCCTCCAAATCAAATCAGGAAACTTCAATATCCGTCCCATGCATGCCTATAACACCCAGTTTCCAGCACAGCAATGGCAGAAGGCTCTCCTATAGCCATTACATCCACCATCATAACCAGTACGCTCACCATCACGATACTCACCATCATGCCTATCATACCCATCATCATCACCATCAATCTGAGCACTTTGACACACCTTTCTGTGCTCTACAACATCGCCGTAACACCAGCAACAATCCTCCAGCCATAGTACACGACCCGACTGGTTCTGTTGCATTCAAGCCAACAGCACACATGGATGCAGTGACCTCATCTACAAAGCTACGTCGACTATCTGGTCCTCCTAGCATGTTGGCGGCCTTCACGATTCATCACTCTCAAATAGCATCCCCGACCTCCTCTTCCATTGATACACACACATCCTTGATCCGTTGCAATTCCATGCCCAACCGCCGAAGGAAACGATTCTCCTATCAGTCAACTGTCGCCCCGTTCTTTCAGCAGTTCGATTCCCGGGAAGTGACCACAGTCTCAGTCGTTTCTGTTGCACCTCCTCAACTGCCTTCAGTGTCTCGCCCCTTGAATGCCACGACTGCATCGGGGTCTAGGAGTGTTCAGTCAGATTCAGTTCAGGAGCAGCAGCTCACATCAAAGTCAATAGCAATACTACCGAAGGAAGGTGGACATACCCCACATGAATACTCATCATCTCGATTTGGCACAGAGGAGCTGGGGCAAGATGTCCCGAACTATCTGAATTTCGTCTCCGACCCTGCGGCCACCTCCAAATCTCAGGCAAGCCCATCCAATCCAAGCGAGAGTTTCCACGCAACAAATCTGGATAATCCGAGATCCTTCATTTCCGGTACCGACATTGATACCGCACCGGCAGATCCAGATATGGCTGAGGTGGATACAACGTCGACTATGCAACATATCATGGGAAACATCAGGGCAACAACAAGCGCTGCGTATATGAGCCCTAAAAGATCCCTCACCAATTCCAGTCTGGCCAGCAGTAACGGCTCTGTGTTCTCAACAGCGACGATGCCTTTGGCGGACTCGAGCATGTCGATCCAGTCACATCAGTCCGAGTCTTCGATGCTTTCGGCAGCCATGACCGCCAGCGGATTGCCATCGATGGACATGATGATGGATCATGTCGACCGAAGGCTGGCTCTTGACAGTCAGGCACAGCTGGTGGATAATGCACACGTGGGAATGGCCCATGTGTCGTTCGTAGACAAGCATTTGATTGCGGAACCTTGTTCTGCGGCGATCGAGACCTGGGTCAACTAAATCTCCTTTATTTTTGTTCATAAACGACAGGCGTGCTGGTCCATGCCCATGCTTATATCCCAGTTGACATCCTGTAAATATCCTATACTGAAGATATACGGCATCCCAATAATAAAAACAAGAGAAAAAAAAACGGCAGCCATAATGGTCCTGAATGCTGACACAACTGCCTGCTGCAGAATACAACGTGCACTTTAAGGGAAGCGCGAGCCAGGTTCGATGTGCTCTCGAGGCTCAGGTGAACTAACGGTCGCAGTGCTCACAACGCGTCGAATGATAGTTCGTTCTCTCCAAGCCGCACCAAAGGCGCCTATTCCTCATGAATGTGCTCTCATTTTTCTTTTCTCTTTACATGCAGCCTTAAAGATGCCCTGCTGTTTTAATGGCAAAATGCATTTTGTTTGGGAACACAGGTTTTGCGGACAACAGCATCCAATACTTCCGCCCTGTGCTGTTGTGTTCATGCGCTGTTCTTCGGCGCAAAGGATGTCTTCGCTCTCCTCATAAGCGCTTGTGCTCTTCTTCGTTGTGGAGTGGGCAACTCGTCAAACAAACAACAGCAGCCTGTGCCCCCGACTCTTTAAATAATCGACTCTGACAAGCGGATATCGGCTGACAAGGCTGAAATGCATATTCATCCTCACTTGGTCTCTGGCATGTAACTTGGCGGCGAGGGTGAATAGGACTGGATGCTCAGTACAACCCGCCGCGGACTCGTAATTTATTCCTGTGTGCTTTCTGTCTTTTTGTTCTTCTTTGCTCTTTCTGCCCATCTCCACACGCACCCACATACACTTGTTGTTCGCACCCACTCCTCCCTTTCCACCCTGTAACCCGCCTCTCCTCCCCTCCCCACCTCGATCTCCCTTTTCTTTACGACAAAGATGCGTTTCACTGCTGCTGCCTCTCTGCTCGCATTCGCGGCTACAGTCCTGGCTGACCCATGGAAGAACCTCGGAGGCGACTTGGCCTATATTGGCCCCGCATACAATGCCACCTTCAAGGTCGGAGATACCATCCCATTAGAATACACGTTCTACACCGTCAAGATGGCCAGCGGCACTGCCCCCATCAACGGCACTGTCTCCACCAACGGCACTGTCTCCCCACCAGTTAATACCGGCACAGGTATGCCTCGTAGATTTTTGTTGTCACTTTATTCCAACAAACGAGCTCCCGCCCAGTCTTCCATCCCTGGAACAGGAAGCTGTTGACCCATTACTGATTATGTATGTGCTTTTATTGCGTCGTAGCTACTCTCACTTCGTTAGCCTGGGTTGGGGAGACCGGCAACAAAACCCTTGAGGTGGCATTCGACAATGGCCGTACAGGTGGTCTTGCTTCATCCTGTTTGCCGACCGATGCATGCACGGGCACGTACTATCCCAAGCGTATCGACCTTGTCATCCCCTCCGGTGTCTATCCCAGCAATTACACTGTAAGGAGCCAACTGAGGCATCAAGCGTTTCGTCGCTTTATTTCCTCGTCGGATTTGCTTGGCTGCTTGCTTTTGTATCTCCCCCACTTTTACTCTCTCATTCTGAGAAAGTGGAAGCTCTCTCGCGAGAGGAACGTGAAAATTAATTTGATCGACCAACGGCCTGCTTCTCCACAGCGTGAAAAGGAACCATTGATTCTCAACCCTATCAATTTCTTTTACTACTCTATAGATTGTTCTCGGATACACATTGTCGTTGGCCGGTAACAGGACACTCCTCTACAAGCAGCCCGTTAACATTGTCGCTGCCACTGCTAATGTGACCTCGCCTACTGCCACGATCGCCAATGCGCCTGCTGTCCAGGTCACCCTGCCCGTGTATGCTCCTAAGAATAGCGGATTGACCACCCAGGTCCCCAAGGTCATTGTGGGCATGACTGTCTTGGTCGCGTCTGCCCTCTTGATGTTGTAGACGAGAGATAGAGGAAACGAGCATAGGTTGTAGATAGAATTGCCTGGGCAGGACGAGAATCGATCCAGCGAATAAAATCTAGCCAATCGCGCACCTTGAAGCGAATCCAATTTTTTTATTAGCACCAAGCCACATTTTCAATCCATTCTGTTTGCAAGACACAAAAACAGCGCTGCACAAAAGAAAGCAGGCCACAGCAACTCGAAGGGTTTTTTCCTCCTCTAAATTTACCACTTCGGCATAATTCCATCATGAGCTCGTTCGAAAAAGTAATTGGCCCGAAGCGAAAACAAACGCATTGCAACACCAAAGGAAACAGAAAACGGGATCGAAAACGGGATTGATAGAAATTCATTTCATGGCGGAATCAGGATCGACAAATTTGGCGACCATGCATGAAGGATCTCTGGCCCAGATTCAGTCCGTCTTGCGTCAAGGATCCCTCCTCATGACCCAGGCTTGACTCATTGTGGAGGGATTCAGTTGGAAGCAACACCGATGAAATATACCTCTGCCCGGGAGCAAAACTTCATTAGAGCGTCGACATCCACGAACTATACATCATTTCGATTTTTTTCAGTGGAATCTATGATTCAACATTCACAAATTCAGCACCTTACATTCTGCACAGGATTACCCGCTGACAAAAACGAAAGCACTCGACAACTCAGGATCTTGCCACTTCATCTAGACGATCTCAACATGATTTTCACGGGCTTTTCATCAACCTGGACTTTTCATCAACACATCCTTGCTCAGAGACCCCTACATCAGCTTCAGTACGGTGCCCGTATCAGCGACAAATGAAGTGTGTAAACCAGACTGTTAACATACCCCGTCCTTTCTCTCTAATTGCTTATCTGCTCTATCAGGTGGTTGTCATCGACGGTAAGGGCCATCTCTTGGGTCGCCTTGCCTCCATTGTTGCCAAGCAGGCCCTTACCGGTCAGCGCGTCGTTGTTGTCCGCTGCGAGGAGTTGAACGTCTCTGGCTCCTTCTTCCGTAACAAGCGTAAGTGGCATAAGCTCCCATTTGAACAAACGGGCCCCCCTCTGAAAAATATTTTACTCAGCGCTGGATGGGCTGTTACATCAGGAACACGTCGCAGCGACTGGTAGCAACAGGAGATATCTACATCGACATTGTTGCTTCTGAGGATCACATCCGGGATGAACAAATTTACAGTATCCGAAGCAATTTGAGCATGGAACCGTTGGTTTGAGGCCACTCAAAAGGCGTTGGACAATAGTCATCAACAAAACGGTACTGATGAAGGATAGCTGCGACAGCCTTAAAGCCAGTTTTATCGCTTCTCGATAATGCATCCTCTCAGAACCTGCTCGTGTAGCGTGGAAGCAACAAGATCCCGAAATATCAGCTCGCCTGCAAATTGAAATGAAAAAAAAACAAACCTAACGTCGTTGCCTTGTTCATGGAAAAACGATTAATAGTGAAGTACCACGCTTTCCTCCGCAAGCGTTGCGTCGTCAACCCCGCTCGTGGTGCCTTCCATTTCCGTGCTCCCTCGCGCATCTTCTACCGTGCGATCCGCGGAATGACCCCCCACAAGACTGCCCGTGGTGCTGCTGCTCTTGACCGCATCAAGCTCTTCGAGGGTGTTCCCCCACCCTATGACCGCATGAAGCGCATGGTCGTTCCCTCGGCCCTCCGCGTCCTCAAGCTCAAGCCTGGCCGCAAGTACTGCACCATCAAGCGTGTCTCGCACGAGGTCGGCTGGAAGTACAACGATGTCGTCGCCAACCTCGAGGAGAAGCGCAAGGTCAAGTCCAAGGCTTTCTACGAGCGCAAGAAGGCCATTGTCAACGTCCGTGCCAAGGCCACCGCCACCAAGTCCTCGGAGTTGGCTGCCGTCCAGAAGAAGATTACTGCCCTCGGCTACTAAGTCCATTTTTTTTTCTTTTCTTTTTTGTTAAAGTCATCCTTTTGTCTTAATGAAAAGAAAGAAAGAAAGAAAAATAACACGTATTGTCAATTGTAAGAAGAAAAGAGTCCCCTATTGTTTTGATATATGATTGTAAAGGAACTGAGGATTGAATTATGTGATTCGATGGGTCCAGGAGCTTTGGACATAAAAAGCTGTCGATTTGGGCGCTAAAAAAGAACAACATGACCGTGTCCATGAAAAGGTGTCCTTTCTGAATGGTAGCAACAATGGAACTCGATCGCAACTCAGGATAGGGGGGGGGGGGGAGAATAGGGCAATCGCTTGATTTAAGTGAAGAAACACTTGGGTGCTTTACAGATCCATTTCATGGATAGGAATCAAGGGTGATCCTCAATATGCACATTTTAATCGAAAGGAAATGAACATGAGGGGAAGAGGAGGGGGGAGAAATGTCGTTGCGCTGCGCCCAGAGTTCAGACAGTGCCAAGATTGGATTGTTCCCTGTAGCATAGCTTGCCTTCCCTTCAGGCCTTCAAGAGATTTGGACCTCAAACGCATGCTATGGTTTCCTTCGTATGTCAATAAACCCCATAGATCGACAAAATAAAGCGCTGCTGCTTCTGATTCGGTCATTAGAAAAAATAAGTTCGATCCAGGTACCGAAAGGTGTGTACCTTTGCGCGAGCATGCGTCTTGCTGCGCAAATGAGACCAGGCCCATCCATTTTGCTGCTGCTGTGGAGGAAGGACCATAGGATAGCTTTCTTGGGAATGTCGATAATTCCCAATCTCCATGTGTGCATGTGCATCCTTATCGAGCCATTCCAACAATTCATTTCTTTTTGATAGCACGAGTAAGACCTTTTGGGGGGTCTATGCAAGGAGAGAGATAGAGCTGGCTACAGCAACATATGCTTGTTGGCATGTGCGTTGGCCCTCCTGGACCTTGCCTCTGCTTCTCCATAGAATAAAAAAGACGAAAAAAAAAAAAGAGCGATGCTCAATGATTATGGTCCTCTTTTGGGTGATACACATACTGCAGTTCCTGCAGGTTCGATCGACGCCCTCCCCCTTTGCTTATCGCGTCGGTCTTTGTCTTCCATGGTCTGAACGTCATTTCCCTTTTTTTTGGGCTCTCGAGGCACAAAAAAAAGCAGTTTCTTGTGGCCAAGGTTGTAGAGGAATACAAGGTTGTAGAGGAATACATGCATGTCTGCGAAACAAACAGAAAATGGCTCATTGTAAAAAGGGAAGGAAGAGTGCCATTTCCGAAGCAGAGATACGAAATAATGGGCTGTTACGATTTTCATGTGAAACAGCACTCTGGGAACTGTAGGACATCTCCACTAGGTACCTTCGTGGAGAGTGTAAACCTATCTTGTGGAAGAAGAAAGATACTGGAGGTGTGAGCATCACGATGGCACTGCAGCTGAGTGTTCATACTCCACCATCCTCCGCTACTGGTACCCATTAGAGTACAGTATTTTATCCAGCGTTTATGAATCTCACCTGGTTTTGAACAGCCGCCTATCCGGCAGCACTGCGCCTACTTGAGGTATTTGTACAACATCACCGAAAAAAAAGAAAGTTCTCATCCCACCTTGGTTTCTTCAACGCCCCGCTCCTCCGAACCACCAGTTAGGATCTCTCCAAACGTGCGGCCTCTATTAGAACTTGCCGAATTGAGCCTCATTTGCGTGCGTGTCTTCGTGTGGCGAATGTGTGCCTGAACCTTTTTTGTTTTTACGCCCATTATTATACACATGGTGGGATCCAAAGATGGGATCTCCTCTCGGGCGGGCGGCACATTTTATTGTCCTAGCCTGACTAAAAACCATAATAAACGGGAGCGTTTCGTCTGATTTTGTCATCGCGCGTCGATGTTTGCAATGGTGCGTGATCGAATATTCGAATATTAGTCCCCTAGATACTCTGACGTTGCATGTGTACGTTTGTTGTTTCTCTTCATGGTTTGACAGCTCCAATGCTGGAACTACAAGTAGTCTAGGTGTAGCAAAAAATAAATAAAAAAGCTTTATTACCAAGCGCAAAGCGGGCCTAGATTGCAAGGCACACACTTTTTTTTTTCGCTGTTGTTGTTGTTGTTGACGGCCGATCTCAGGGCCTCATTGACAGACTATTTAACCTCGGTATGGTCATAAAAAGACTGCACAAGAGTTATTCTAGGATACCAGGGAGAGGATACGGCTGCCAGATCATATTCACAAGCTAATGGGGCGCCACCGTACGTTACAGGTCTCCTTTCGCACGAGGTCCTCTTATGAGCTGAATTAACGTTCTTGAACGCGCAGGCAAATGGGCTTAAGAGCTAATTCTCGATCCACCGAAAAAAAAGAGGATGGGCGCGACTGGATTCACGGCTGGATGGGCGAGTGATGTCAAGGGTACCGTAGAAGGAAAACATTGGTTCTCTGTATCGATATGGTTCAGGTACAGTTCAGGTACATAGTTGTTTTTTTTTTTTTTTTCATGCAGCGAACGACTTCGGTCTTTTCGTTTTTGATAGCATTTGTAAAAAATACGCCGCACTTGTGGGGTGCGTGGGACAAAGATATTCTTTAATTCTTTAATACTAAAACCTATGAGGATAAACGATAAACAGGGAGGCCCGGATCTATCCAGATTCTTAAAATAACAGTAACCGCTCCCGTCACCCATGAAAGACGATAGGCGGAGAAAGAGAGAGATTTAGAAGAGAGCCCCATATTCACTTTATTGGGAACTCCATACCGGTCTCCACAATTTCAACCCACATCCTCCTTTCCAGCCCCACAGTGCAAGGCCTGAGTGTCAATGCACGGCCAAGCCCCGATCCTTGATCCGTTCTGAGACAAAACTTCCATACGGATCCCACTCTTGAGTTTAGATCCTGGTCTTAGTTGTGCGGACGCGTCAAGTGCGCTTGGTGTCAAATAGAGGGTTGGAGAAACTTTTTGGGTTATAGACATGTGCTGTATGATATTGACGGATAATGGGATTAAAATGAAGGGGGGGATGGGATTCCTTGGTTGCCGACCTGGCAATTCGTTCGTGCAATGTCACCCAAAGATGTGTGTGTTTTGGGTCACACGGCCATGGTCTGGAAAGAGACCAAAGAGGCTAGGCGCCAGCAATTGCTTGCTGCCATTCATTTGTTTATGAACCTGGAGCTGAAAAATACGGACCAACAGACCTGTTTGAATACATCCACTTTGTGGTTGTTGTTGTTGTACACTGTGCGTCGTTCGAATGCAGGAACTCACACTCAAAAGAAAAGCAGGCGCCCCAATCATGTAGTCCATCAGGGGATTGTTCCTAATATTAACCATGCGTTTCTGTTTTGGCAGCAAAGAGATAAAATAAAAAGGGGTGGAGGAAGGAGGGTCGACTTTGTGCATTACCTTGTGATTTTAATAACCGGTAAACCGAAGAGGGAGTGGAGCGAAATGCACGGCTGCAATATAGGTTTACATGAAGTATCAAACAAACAATATCCAGTTTAAGAGCATGTTTAAACGATCGGTTTGTGAACGGCTCTCATCCTTGGAAATGCAATTCCCCACTGACCCCCTGACTTTCTCTCCTCAGTCTACAATTAAAAGCCGCTAATCATGCAGCCAGCATGCGTGCCGACAATAGCCCTGAAGGCGTCAGGATCGACTTGGATCAGCGAGAAGACATAATACTGTCCCTCGCCTTTACCTTTTTCTGCGAGGAGCGCGAGCGGCCGCCATCGCTGCAGGGCAGTGTTGCTCTGGGATAGAGGGGACGTCAGTCGCTACAGAGCGATTATGCTTAAAGGGGTATATATTCATGGTCCCGACTCTGATTGGACGGACTTGCTAGACCGACGGGGATTCAAAAAGAAGGCAGCTTGGAGCAGTGCGCCCCCTCCGCTCTCTTGACGCTCCACAACGGCCGTGCTTAGAGACCATCGCCCGTAGACTATTTTCTATTCCCATTTCGGAGCGGTTCTCAACAGCAAAGTGGTTTTGTGGGCGTGATTGCGGGATGTGGCCGTGGCACGATAGCGATTAGCATTATTTCTTGGTCCACGTTTCTTTACTTCTCTTCTGTTGTAGAACTTCGCCCTGAATGGGTTGGTGCGATATCATTGTATCACTATATTTAAAGTCGGCCTAGTTTGTTATCAACGGTCATTGTACAAGTAGACTTTTCCGTGTACAGACGTTTATTTTCATATGCTCCGTCCGATAGAGTAGCTGCAGACTGCTGTTTCAATGGCAACCAAACCGCCTAAGAGATACGCCATTGTACCTGCAGCCATGTCGCACAATCTAGCATCCGGTATCAACAATTTTTGCGCAATCTTGCCTCCCTGCAACGAAGGATCCTGAGAGAAGGGTCTACGGATTCGCCTCTTGAGGGAACTTTCATATGAGATTATCGGGTGCTGGAAAGAGGCAGAAGATGGCCCTGGCATTGTTCCATGCAGACGCTATTCCTCGTCCATAAACAGCACACGGGCGCTAACAGAGAGGAACCATAATTCCGTGCCTGAATTTATTTTGATGAGGCCCAACAAGCATTCCAGTCATTAACCTTACAGTCTCCTGGCGAATCATACCAGAAGGGTCCAGGAATAAATCTGTTCGTTGTTCGTGTTGCCCAATCAGCCGATCGGAGCAATAATATAACTGCGTATATTAAACGAATTCTGCTGACTAGCGGTGATCATGATGGTGACGACGATGATCTGGTAGACTATACACGGAGAAGATCAGGAAGGGTATCCAGCCTAGCAGCATATGCTTGCGATTACACAAGAAGATTCTCGCTGGTTCTTTTTTTACATTTTCTGTTTGGGCGCACCATCACGGGTACCGTTTTATTGTGTTCGATCTGTTAATGTCTACAGGCATATGGCCCTGCGGCCGACTGGCATTGCGCATTGCATATTACACATTACAATTGTTGGATAGGGTTCATTTTTATGGTTGGTGGATTACACATGCTTGTGAATGAGAATGGGGATAGGTTTTTACGGGCGAGCTGGATGGGGATTTGTTTGTGTGCGCTGGGTGTATATGCTCTCAGGCAAACAAACAAACAAACAAACAAACAAACAGGCAGGCAAATAATATAATTCGAATTATTTCACTACCGCATACGCGCTCTCCTTTTCAGCAGACGGACATGGAGACACAATCGAATTCGCGTCGTGCCTGCTTATTCAATACCAGAAACACTAAGAAACAAGGTCTATCATACAATAAACCCTATTCCACCTATGTCTGTCGACTAGAGACTGCAGACTGCAGACTACCGGCCATAGTCTACTGCCTCTCTTTCTTGAGAGCACAGGGAACCTAACCTTCGACCGTACTCCACTACTGTATCCGTTATTGCTGTATAACATACAATTGAGCCGTCGCCAGTGTGGATTGGGCCTTCCTGGCTCAGCACACCTGCTCCAGCTCGCCCGCTCCACTCCCCCCCCTTCTCTCCACGGCTCAGTCGGTCCGTCCTTTCTTTCTTTCTCCACCCGCAGTATATAACGTCCCCTCCCTCCCACACTCCCCCTCTTTTCTTTTTTCTCTCCGTCGTCGCTTGTCCCTTCCAGTACCCCATAACGTTGCTGTAGATATCTGTCCCGTCCCTCACAGTTCTCTGCACACCCCCTAGCCGCAACCCCTTCCCTTCACAGCCAACTCCCTTCTCTCTCACGCCACCAACCCCTCCTTCCCCCTACCCTCCCTTCACGACATCGGCACTACACATAACTGAAGACCCCTCCCCACGACCCCTCCTCTTCCTCATCTCCTACCCGCAGTCCCATTCACGTCCCACGCGTCTCTAAACACACACATCCCCCAACAATGGTTAACGCTCACGACTCTCCCTCGAAAGAGGTCGAGAACACCCATAATCTCCCTTATGACGAGAACGAAGAAGATTACCATGAGTTTGATGAGTACGATGAGGTGACGAAGCCCCAGTCCCAGCCCTTCTACAAGAGGCGCAAGTACTGGATCTTCTGCGCCATCATGACCGTAATCATCGTCGCAGTTGCCGTGCCTATCGCCCTCTTCGTGATTCTGCCTAAGGTCGCCCAGTCGATCATCAACAAGAGTAGCATGTCCTTCAAGAGCATCCAGATCTCGAGCCCTACAAACACCAGCATGGTCATGGCCATGAACGGTGCCCTCTCCGACACTGGCCCATTCTCAGCTACCATTAAGTTTCCGGAGCCCATCGAGGTCTACTACAACGACGTTTTGCTCGGTTCCATGAACCTGCCTGACACCAAGGCCAGCGGTGGTCGCGGAGATTTGGTTGTCCCTGAGGCTGCCTTCGCCATCAACGACCAGACTGCATTCGGCAGCTTCTCTGCTGATATGGTAAGTCACATTTCCTCTCACTGCAATTCCTCCCAACGGTGCAATGACTTTGTGCCTGCATCCATCCATCACATCCTGTATACTCGTGCAGGAACACAACAGGGCTTGTGATATCATACCAGCTCTTAACGAGTCTGGGGTTGCATAGCAAAATAACCCACCCACTAGATACACATACAGCATTCCAATGTCAACTCCCTCTCTCCATACAACACTCTCCCTTACGCATACCTACCTCCTCTTTCTATGTGCACTAATAGATGAACAACGAGAAGTTCACCTGGGTCTTGAAGTCCAAGGTCACCATCGTCGCCCTTGGTCGCACTGTCAGCAACCTCGAACTGAACAAGCAGCTTGACGTTTTGGGTAAAGTGAACTCGCATACATATATTTTTATTTTATCCTTATTATGCGCCCAACAGCCATCGTAAATTAGACTAACGGGTTGGTGCTGGCGTGTTTTTGCTACACTTTACAGGTATGAACGGTTTCCCCAATGTTAAGATCCTCAAGTTCGATTTGCCCTCTGATGCTCCCAATGGCCAGGGCATCAACTTGTCTATCGATACTGAGATGAACAATCCCTCGCCCATTGGTGTGTCCCTTGGAACACTCGTCCTGGATATTTCCTTCAACGGTACCCAGCTTGGTCAGGTCAGGGCCACTGGCGCGTCCATCTTGGGTGGCCAGGCCTCTGTTCTCAACCTGACCGGTATCATGCTCCCTCAGACCACTCCCGAAGGCCTCAACACCGTCAGGTAATTAATAACATCTTGTAGCTCTCAGTCCGTGATTTATTCATGTAAAAAACTACGGCACATACTAACCATCCATCCATCCATCCGATCTATCTTTTCATCTTCACTCTCACAGCGCTCTGTTCTCCTCCTACATTGCCGGTCTTTCCTCGGAGACTACCGCCAGGGGCGTCTCTGTATTGCCCGATGGTGTTAACGAGGTCGGCTGGCTTTCGGCTGGTCTCAAGTCCATGGTCCTCAAGGTTCCTCTTCAGTCACCCGTTCCTCTGAACATCATCAAGTCTATTGCCCTTGGACCCATGGGCATGAATTGGACCGGCACTGATGCCTATGCTCCTTTGGCCAACTCTCCTGGAGTTGTTGCTGGCTTCGAGATGCCCTTCGGCTTCTCGCTCAACGTCACCCAGGTCCAGAACAACATGACGGTCCTCTACAACAACAAGAGCATGGCTATCCTCAGCTCTGAGCAGTGGGGTCCTGCCGTGACCAGCAAGGGCGAGAATGGTACTGCCATCAACTTTGCCCTGCCCCCTACTCCCTTCGCTATCAACGCCGACTCGCACGCAGACTTCGATGCCTTTGTTAACAAGCTCACTGTCGGTGACAGCGAGGCCTTTGGCGTCGAGGGTTTCGCTGGCACTGTTGCCATGACCCCTATCGGTGAGGTCCGCATCACTGGTATTCCCTTCAAGTCTGATGTCTCTTTGTCCGGTCTCCAGGGCCTCAAGACCCAACCCACTGTGATTAACAGCTTGACCGTCATCGGTGGTATCCCCGAGGGCCTCCAAATTGCTCTTAACTTGACCATGGGCAACCCCAGTCAGCTCTCGATCGACACCGGTGTCGGTGACAGCGCCGTTGTCACCTTCGCTATGCAGTATGAGGGCGACAATGTCGGAACTGTCATCTTCCCCAGCTTGAGCTTGGTGCCTGGTGAAAACCAGCCTACTGCCGGTGCCCTGTTCACCCCCACCGGGACCCAGGGCGGTCAGAACCTCTTGCAGAAGTACATGACCAACCAGGTTGCGACTGTTACTATCTTGGGTTCTTCTTCGTCCTCTGGCATTGCTCCTCTGGCTGCTGGTTTGATGGATATTCAGTTGCAGTCTGACATGCCCGGCAACCCCGCTCAGCTCCTCATGGGCACTTCCTTGACCATCCTCGACGACACTGGCAAGACCGGTATCGCCATGGCTAGCGTCACTGTCAACAACCCCTTCATTCCTGCTCTCACCATCAAGTCAATCAAGTCCACTGTCCAGTACAATGGCCGCCAACTCGGTGCCATCGATCTCCCCTCGACCACTATCACCGTTGCCGGTATGAGCCAGCAGGCCTCACAGCCCTTGCCCCTGTCTATGGATTTGTCCATCGACTCACTGATCAGCCTCATGATCGATCAGGCCAAGGTCAACAACTTGAACACCGCGCCCATCATCGCCCTCGGACAGATGGCTAAGGACCCCACCGTCAAGATCTCATCCTCGGTCTTTGCTGGCTTCAACCTGCCCACGTTCGTCAAGGCTGCCATGGTTGGCCTCAAGGTCGATGTTTCTATGACCGTCGATGTCATGGTCGGCGAATACGCTACCTCGCTCACCCTTGTCCAGAACGGCGTTCCCACTGCCACTGATGATACCATCTTGAAGCTCCTCCCCATCGTCGGTACCCCGATTGCCCAGGCTATTGTCGACTTGGCTACCTTGAGCTTCTCGAGCGTCATGATCAACAGCCCCGCCGAAACTGATTTCACCACCAACATCAACGGTCTTATTGCCAACACTGGTCCATTCGATGCCGAGATCTCCTTCCCCAGCGGCTCTGGTGTTGCCTGGATCAACGGTGGTTCCAACGTGGACATCGGTCAGATCGCCATGCCCGCTGTTCAGGCTAAGGCCGATTTCGGTGCCCAGCTCGCTTTGACTAACGTTCCTTTCCATGTTACCAACGGCGGCAACATGGGCGACTTTGTTGGTTACTCTTTGAAATCCGAGTCCTTCGAGTGGTTGGTTACCGCCGAGAACATGGTCGTCACTGCCATGGGTGCTCCCATCCCCGGTATTAACATGAGCAAGAAGGTCTCCCTCAAGGGCTTCAACGGTCTCCAGGGCCTGGCTATCCAGAAGTACGATCTTCCCTCGAACGACCCCAACGGTATTCACTTGGTTCTCTCTGCCACTCTTCCCAATCCTTCGAACGTCGGTATTGAGATGGGTACTGTTGTGTTCAGCAACATCTTCGAGGGTCAAGAAATTGGTACTGTCCAGACTGTTGCACTTAAGCTCTTACCTGAGGCCCTTACCCCTATCAACATGGAGGGAACTTTGGTCAAGCAGACGTCTGAGGCTGGTCTCGATGCCCTCGGCAACATGTTCCGCATGGCCTTGAACGGCGGTACCCCTAATCTGATCGTCAAGGGTCAGTCTGTCACCCCTGCCAGCGGTCCCGTCTCCTGGTTGAGCTCTGCCTTCTCTAGCTTGACCCTGAACGTCACTCTGCCCAGCATCGGCAAGCAGGACATCATCACCGGTATTACCCTCAAGACCATGACCTTGGACTTCACTGGCCCTGATCCCTACAGCGTCATGACTTCCTCCGACAACATCGAAGCCACGTTCAAGATTCCTTTTACCTTCCCACTGAACATTGTCCAGGTCGCTGAGGACATGAACATCCAATTGCCCCTCGGTAACAACGTTGCTAACTTGAAGCTCCCTCTCGCACCAGCTCAGACCCTCAGCCCTGGTCTCCTCAAGACCGCTTACTCGGACCAACCCTTGAACGTCAACGACGGTGCCCACGGTGTCTTCAACGCCTTCTCCAAGGTCTTGACCACCGGCCCTGGTGTCCAGTTCTTCCTCGCTGGTACCGCTGACACTGTTGCCGAGACTGCTGCTGGCGATGTCAAGATCCCTGGCATTGCTGTCAGTGTCTCTTCTACCATGGTCGGTATGAACCTGAACGCTGGTGGTGCCCAGATCACCAACATTTCGATCACTGGAGGCACGCCCGAGTATCTCGAGATTCATCAGAACGTCGTTCTCCAGAACCCCTCTGGCTTGACTGTCAAGGTTGGTGATGTCAGCTTCAACATTGCCTACGCTGGCAACCTCATGGGTACGGCCGTCGTCTCCAACATGGTCCTCACCCCTGGTGTCAACACTCTCCCCGCCGTGTTCCACTTGGCTCCCTCTGACAGCCATATTCGTGATGGATTCTTGAGCGGTTTCGTTGCTGGTGCCCAGTTCAATTTGGAAGTTTCTGGTAGCGAGGAATCGAGCAATATTGAGTCCCTCAAGGAGGCCATGGCCTCGATCAAGATGAACTCCATCATCTCTGGTATCCACGACAAGTTGATTGCCGCTGGCAGCGCTGCCCAGCCTAACATCTGGAACATGTTGCAGCTCACTAAAGCCCGCCAGACCCCTGTGCAAGTTATGATTTACAACCCCTTCGACACCCCTCTGTACGTCAAGAGCATGCAGGCCGCCACCTCCTGGCAGGGCAAGGACTTTGGTGTTGTCAGCCAGGATGTCGGCTTGACCATCCCTGCCAAGGGCACTGTTCTCTCGCCAACTGTGGTCATGGTCTCGCCTGCTGGTGTCGACTTCATGGCCGTCCTTCTCCCCTTCATGCTGACCTACCCTCAACTCCTCATCGGCGCCACTGCCAACGTACCATTCACTATCAAAGCAACCATCACAGCTGCTGTTGGCGGTGCTAACGGTTACGTCGGAAACGTTGCCTACGCTCAGCCTGATACCATCATTGGCGTCAAGATTGATGGTGATATTCCTCAGGGTTTCAAGATCCCTACCATTGGTTCCACGACTGTCTCGGCTAATAGCACTGCTAGTCCCACGGCCACGACCGAGACTTCCACCATCTCCGCCACTACCACTATCTCCGCCGCTACCACCACCACCACCGCCACCACCACCACCACCACCACTGAGACCACTACGCCTACCGCCACAACCGAACCAACCGAACCAACCGTAGTGAGCGCTCCATTCAAACGCCAGGTCCAGATGCTTGAGTCCGGTCCCTCGAGCGCCGACCCTGCTGTTGTCGAGGCTTGGCTCAAGACCATGGTCAACATGATCGCCATTGACGAGGGTGTCGCCGCTCCCTTTGTTTAAAGGCGACCAAGAGTGAGAACGTGTAACTTATATCGAATATACATTATTGTTTTGTTGCTGCCCCTGTTTATTTATTTCGCGCGCATATACTTCTTTGCATGGCTGCTTTCCACAACGGCTGCGTTTTTTTTCTTTCTTTCTTTGAGTGACTTGACTCTTTTTCTACTTTTTTTTTTTCTTTTTCTCGAATATTTGACTCGCTGGCCTTCTTTCACGACCTTTCTTCCCAGCGTCTGCAAGACTCGTTTTAATGATCCTTGCTCTTTCCCCCCCATTTTTTCTTCTTCCCGCTGGCCTCTTCGTTCTTATGCCAGGAGTCTTGCAAAAATTATTTCGACTTTTTTTTTCTCACCTCTCATTTCATGATCATTCCGCCACGCCTTTATTATATACCCAACCCTGTACAGTAATTTTAATGATAATATTCTGTCAAATCCTTTGTCAAGCACCTTCCTTCTATCGAAAAAGACCTCCCGAGAACAGAAAAAAAGAAAAAAGAAAAAAAGAGCTCTGCCATGAATTTCGAGGGCGAGCAGCTGAGCGACGGGAGATCCACGATACATTTATTTTAATGAGAGAAAAAAAAATCCAAGTATTAAAGAAAAATGAAAGAAACTACAGCGCGCAAAGTGGAATGTATATGAACGTAGACAGCCTGAGAAAGAAATAATACAGCATCGTTCTTCATTACATATATACATACATATGTTTGCTTGCATATCGGCCGTCGTTTGTTCTTCCTACTTCTGGGTTATGGATCTCGTCGTTTTCGTCTGCAGGCTCATCAGGAGGGAGTGCGAGCATGCATTAAGCGACGCAAAAGTCATGGTAAAGAAAGTGCTGCCGCCAGCCCGTTCAGGCTCCTCTTTCCACCCGTAAGCATTTGTTTTCGACTTGAAGATTTGCGCGAATGATGGACCACAGGGCGATGTATACCCAGACGCGCTGTAGCGCTCGAATTCGTCATAGGGCTTCTTCGCTTGTTAGGACTTTTAAGACGCGTCGAAGACTGGCCAATGAGATGAGTGGCAAACCCTCTTTTAGTAATAACTGACAACTTTGCGACAGCAGGAGGCGGTTGATATGGACGCTTGCTTCGTTGTAATCATGTGCAACCGTCTGGCTCATGATGCGGATTGCATAGCCGGTGCCCCAAAACGACAGCAGCCTATTGCTACTGCTGGCCTTGGTCTTGAGTTGGACTATGTTGATGCGCTTGACGCTATTTATCATTGTGAGATAAGACCAAGTTGGCGTGGTGTATTGTTGCCGGGCTCTATAGGAACTGACACCAAATCATTCGAATTACTTTCCATCTCGTCCAAACTGCTGCCTGCTGTGCTGGAACTCTCTTGTTCCATTTCCATTGACATCGTACTTTAGTCCTTGGGCATGACAATTTCATCTATGCATTGCATGTTGATGAAGGCACCGAAAGCAGCTCCCTTTCTGGTGGTTAGCAATACAGTGTTCATGGCGTTCGTCCATGGAGATCTAACCGCGTTCTCAATGTCAAAACGTCCAGCGCTCTTTAAATAGATACTTCATGAATACCGATCACTCCAAGTGCAATGCAATGCAGGAGCCCTGTGGATATTTGTCGAGCCTTGCGCCTCGTATAACCATGGCAGTCTATAGGACGGAAAAGGGCGTTCGAAACTATGGCCAAAGGGCATGGAAAGTGGCAGAGAAGAGAGTCTATCTAGGCTTTCTAGAATCGACCAATGTTTGGGCGAAGTCAATTGGCACTGACGAATGACCCTTCATGTTATAACGATTTTTAATATTATTATTATTTTTGGACTCACATTCCAACTCTAGGGTTGTAGAACAATAGGGTTTGACTAATGATGATTCTTCCCCACACATCATCATGACCGGAGGGTTTGCACGATGAGAGGATATGCGAGTATAGCTATCCTCCTCCACAGTGGGCTGTTTGACACCTATATGCCTCGGCTGTTTGATACCACGTATAAGGACATCATCGACCCATCATTTATCCTTCGCCCAGTCGTCCAGTTCCGAATTATAACGCAGCAAACTACCTCTTCTTCTCAACGAATTCCACTTCTCCTTCCCACTTGTCTACCCTACTCTATCTCCTTTTTCATCTGCTTGTCTACAGTGCTCTTTACCAGTAGTCTTTTTTTGATGCTCATTCTTCACAAATAGCACACTTCTCGCCTTAGTGAATAGTGCCCTTCATCTCCAACCTATCCATTCCAGCGCCTCCTCACTCTTTGTCCTACCCCTCTCTTCATATATCTCTTCCTCCTTTCCTTCCATCTCCTCGTCTCGATCGTTTAAATGGCATTACCACCGAGCTCCGGGTCTCTGGACCAGATCAGCCAGGATCAGCTGCAGCAACAGCAGCTCCAGGGCCAACAGCCCCTGACAGCACCTCAATTGCCCCTTTCTGCACAATATTCTCCGCAAGACCAGCAACAGCAACAGCAACAACAACAGCAACAGATGCCAGCCAAAGCATCTTTTCAGTCACCAAATAGCAGCAGTGGTGCCGCCCAGTCTCAGGCCCCTACAACCATTCTTGACACACTTCGCAATGCGGCCTCCAAAACCACGGACATGCTAGGTATCGGCTCTAACTCTGATCCTAACATCGTTATCAACGACAGCAGTAACAGTAACAGCGACCGCAACGTCAACGTCAATGATGGAGATGTCAACAGGGGAGCTGCTCTGGCAGGTAATAATGGCAGCACAGGTGGATATGGGAATGAGCAACAGCAACAACCCGTTTGGACTGGTGGTGGTGCTGCTTTATTACCGAATGAGAGCAACAGCATCCCACACGATTCGCACAGCACAGCCATGTCCTCTGCAACGACGACGACCGCTCCTGTCGTTGTTCCTCCTCTCCCCCCTTCTTCTTCGCCTCCCACCCCCGCCGCTGTTCCCGAATCTGCCTCTGCCCCGCCACTCCATCCGCTAGTCTCTGCACCCGCCAACGTCCACATCGCTTTTACCACTACTCAACCCACCACAGCCGTCCAAAATAACTCCAACGATAACACCACCAACGCAGCGGCACATCCCTCCACTACTGGAAATCCGGTGATGAATCAAACACAATCAGATCTCATGACCATGGAAACATTCCAACCGAATGGAGGGAGCGCGTACAATCACGATGCACAGGAATTCACTTACCCACCTCAAGCAGGCGGCCCAGGTAGTTTCCCAGAGTCCTATGGCGCGAATGACCGACAGTATGATTATGGCAGCGAGGTTGGCACACAGGGCAACGACGGTGGCGACGATGCCTATGAGACCAACATCAACTTCGTGTATGCTAATGAGAAACGTCTCAGCGACTTTCACGCCCTGTTTCGCAGTGTCCCCGAAGACGAGAAGCTGATCGAAGGTATGATGCATCCCTATCCCGCTCCAAATCTCCTGTTCTATTTTACACATATGCGCACAACAACGCCGACTATCCACATTCCTTGAGGTGTTTTACAGCAAGAGTCAGGACACACACATTACCATCAAATATAACAACCACAGGCGATTTGTTTTTAGCCTCTTGCGAACGCTGGGTTCAGGTCAAAGAAGAGTCAAGACAAAATGTTCAATGAATGGAGGCCAGCTTGCTGTGGTTCAAAAGTCGACCAACCTTAATTACACGCGGACTGTGCTTTAATTAAACCTCGCCTTGCACCATCGACCTTGGCGTGGCCACGTATACCACAGGATTCTATCCATTTTGTACTCGCCCGCTTCTTCTTCTTTACAGGAAACCAACATGTATTGTCAGGAGTAATGGATCAGCTCATGTATCCCATATATCCATATCTCCGTTTGGCCATCGCCTGACATCTGGGCCGATCGATTTAATCCGTGATCCATGATATGGCGAATTTTACTCGGCTCTGATCCTTTCTCAAATTTAAAATAGATTACGGTTGTGCTCTGCAGAAAGAAATCCTTGTCCAGGGCAGACTCTACATCAGTGAGAACTATGTCTGCTTCAATGCCAACATCTTTGGATGGGTCACCAATGTAAGAACTTGTCAATTCCTGTGTCTGGTGTCAGTCAATCAGTCAACCAAGAAGAAGAAGAAGAAAAAAGAAAAAAAATAGCTTCGAAAGAAATCCATTAGGATCATAAAATAATCCAAGATGCCTTTCATTTGTTCAATGTCATAACAATTAGCTGGTTATCGCCTTCTCAGAGATCACAGCCATCGAAAAGCGACTCACTGCGTTTGTGATCCCCAATGCTATCAGCATTTCTACCACCACCAACACAAAGGGACACTTCTTCGCGTCGTTCTTGTCTCGGGATGCTGCTCACGACCTGCTGATGGCCGCATGGAGAAAGTCGTTCCCGTGTGCGGCCAATGCCTCTGCAGCCAGCAACAATGTGTACTTTCAAAGAAACAGATCCAACGTTACGCTGAACGATGACGACACCGACACCGAATCGTTCACTTCTGCAAGACCCGCTTCAGACTCCAGAAGAAACCGACATAGGCGGTCGTCCTCAGCCTCACAGAACTGGACCGCAGATGAAGCTGACTGGGATGAGACAGAGGACATGGATGGCAAAGTTACCACAGATATTAAACATCGACGCAGGTCCAAGAAGGCAGTAATGAAGAAAATCCTAAAAGGTAACGAACGGTGCGGCTGACATAGCAGGCGCCAATGTCTTTGTGTTGTTCTTGGATTCTAACACCCGTAACGTGCTTTCAATAGAGATCATTGAACCTATACTGCCAGATAACGACAACCATCACGGTACGTTATTCTCGCTTGTCAAAGCAACATGGTTTGAGTAAAGGGTGCAGCTTGAAAAGATTAGTAATCATTACGATCCATAAAATATGTAGAAGGCCATACCGGACGACCTCGATCAGTATCAGAGTTGCCGCCACCACCATCTTCATTTGAGTACTCGGGGTCTGTTACCAACAAGTCACTAGATTTGAACCCGGTCTCATCAAACGGCCCTCAATCCCAAGCAAGACCAGGATCGCCTCCCAGATCCCACGCCAATGGTGCGGCTGACGGGGACGATAAAAAAACCAAGGGGGGAAATCGAGTACCGACTACCTGCAAATGTTCGAAGGACGGCCGACACTATGCCAACACATACATGTCCGAGACATTCCCAGGATCAGTCGAGAGCATATGGAAGCTCATATTCGACTCGGACTTCAGCAAAGGCTTTTTGACCAACGAAGTCATGAAAGGCGCGGACGTGCAGGAAGAAGCATGGCAAAAGGCTGACAATGGAACGACGACGAAGGTTACAAAGTACACAAAATGGCTTGGAATGCCCATCGGCCCCAAAACGACCAAGGCCATCCTGACAGATGTTTGTGAGCATAAGGACTTTGACGAGTACGTGACGACAGTGACGACAACATCGACCCCAGATGTACCCTCTGGAAACAGCTTCACGACAAAGTGCCGTACCTGTATTACCTGGGCAGGTCCCAATCAGGTCAAGGTCCTGGTTACTGGCGCGGTTGAGTTTACAAAGAGTAGCTGGATCAAGGGTCAGATCGAGAAGGGCGCCGCGGAGGGTATGACGACGCATTATAAGGAATTGAATGCGAGCATGCGGAAACATATCGCCGCTCATCCAGACGAGTTTTCAAGTGGTGCTGCCGCTGCTTCTGATGGTACTGCTTCGCCAAAGCACAGGGGTCACTCCTCACCACGCGCACACTCTCATGTTCGCCAACAGAGGGCCGAAGGAGAGTACCAATCGGGCAAACCATCGACATTTACAGAGGACGCGAGTACTGAGAAGGCTTCTTTATCAGCATCAGCATCAGCACCAGTGACAGGAACTGGTGCCACCTCAGGAAAAACGAGCGGTGTGTGGTCGACCATCACTGATGTGTTCACTTCATGTATGGGCGACGGCGAGAGCGTGTCCCATCTGGCGTTGGTGGCGGTTTTGCTCTTGGTGATGGTGGCCAATATTTATATCTGGCTCCAGATCTCGCATGTTACCTCGCAGATCGAGAGGATGCAGGATAATATGTTTTCGCATCGATCATCCAGCAGAGATGGAGTGCGGGCGATGCACAAAAGCAGTGGAAACGAGAACAATCCGTTTGCAGATATTGCTGGTGGACTTGGCGATGAGGGGTACACGCAAGAGCAGGAGGAGGCCATGTGGGCATGGCTGACAGAACGAGAAGAGCGACATCGGCGGTACCAGCAAGGGAGCGCCAAGGACTGGATTCGGACGAGAAAGACCGGTAGTGCCGACAGGAGCTATGACGATGATGACAAACAAGCAGCGCTCAAGGACTTTTCTGCGACCGAGGCAAAACTCCAGGCGAGGATTAATGACCTCCAACAGCAACTTGAGACCCTTGAGAAAGCTGTGGATTTGGGCTCCCATGGAATGTAAAAACAGCAACATCAATACCAACAACAACAGCAACAACCGCAGTAACAGCAATAGTAGCACGACTACAAAGACATGGCATTTACTTCATATCTACTTCATAAATAAAGCAATCTTAAAGTTGACAAGACACGGGGTGTTTTTGAAAGCGCTTTCATTGTTGATGTTTATTATATAGAAATTGTACAGACTGTATTTAAGAAAGACAGCGAGGATACGACAGCCTTTGCATTGTGCTCGATGATACAATGAAGGAGGTTGTACGATGACACATCTTAAAGACGACACGAGCTGGGATATTTCACTACTTTCGAGTGGTCTTCATGTTGGCAAGACAAGTTGCGCAGTACCACTTTCCAATTGGGGGCTCCGTCAAGCCGACACATCCATAATGGAACCATTCCTTGTCACACGAATCGTTGTCGCAGCCAACCATGTCGCCAAACGAGACCTGCTGGCAGAAGCAGTACAGCGGTTCGTTGGGGTCGATTTCCATCGCAATGGCGCCACTGCCGCGTTTTCGGCCATTGGGGCTGCTCCTCGGTGCAGAGATAGGGCCTTTTTGGCTCTTGCGATCTATAACGACAGATGGAAAAAGGTAATCAAGGTAATGAAGATGGTTAGACGGACCTGAAAAAAAAAAATGAACAATAGCGGGGTGATACGCCTGGGACATTTGAGGTCTCTTGAGGGAGGGAATCAATCCAATAGAGCGGGAAGGGAGGATAGATGTCAAAGGGAAGAGAAACAGACATCTTCAAAGTACCTCTGCTGACTGAAGGGGCATCCAGATGGGCTGCTTTTGGTTTTGTAAATCATGTAAATGGGATAAGAAGACGATTAAAGACTAGATCTGCGAGCGAGTAAAGAAGCACTGTAAAGGGTGAAAAAACGAGGAGGTTATCTACCTTTCTTCAATTCACCAGCATCCTGAAGATCGATTCCCAAACGCTGCGTTTCCTCGTCCAAACGCACGATTTGACGGTTGATCTATGACGATAATGACAAAACAGACATGTTGATGAGTGATATTGCAATAGACGGTTTTGTCCGCAGCGAAATTCGTTGAAAAATAGCAACACAGGTCCTGATCCTGAAGCCTGAAGGTCCAGAACGATGTCTCACCAATTCGTAGAGCTTCGCACTGAGGTCAATCTTTTGGTCCACCTTCCGGATAGCTGTGCAGTACTCTTTCTATCAGTGTTGAAAGTCATTTGTTGCAGAGGTGTTAATAAGATATAAGAGATCCTGGGTTTCGACAATTAGATATTCAAACTTCTTCCAGCAAGACGGCACCTCAATACTCAGACGTGCTGCTACGAGGTTGGGATCATCTCCAACCGGTATGCTAGATCGCTTGGCCAACTTGATATATTTCTTCCAATGGGTGCGGTAGCTCTCCCGGAGTTCTATAATTCGAAAAATAATAATCGAACGTTGCTTGTCAATGCACTGTGTTAAGCAAGATAGACCTGATGAGTTTCCAACGCAAGCAGACGGTAGTCATACCGAAATACTTCTCATCGGCCATTCGCAGCTCCTGAAGTCCCTGCTGCACCTCCGACGGCAAGTTCTCGAGACCTATTAGCCAGGCGGAATGGAAATTCAATGGGCGCAAGGCCGTCAGCGAAAGAGTGGCTTATATCATACGTTTTTCAGCAGACGAGTACTACCCGCTATGCTTGCGAAAAGGTTGGACAAATATGGGATGGGGTACCTACTCTCGATGTATTCCTCCAAAAACTCCCCTGCTGTCATCGGCGGGTTCGTTACGGGAATCATGTTGTATGAGCTAGAGTGTATGTAAGTGATTCAGAGGAGCTAGATGTTTGAACTCGAGAGGAGATGAAACTGGTACAAAGTGCTCAGCAAACAAGGGAGAACATTTGGAGATAGTGCATTTAGGGAAATTAATATGTCAGAAGCATCCAGCTTGCAACTAGAGAGAAAATTACACGGCTTGAATACTCTGGATTTCAGTGGTTTCCGCTCCCTTTATTTCACAACGCTGGAGTAGAGTGAGCACGCGCGGCGCGAAAGAGATAGACTATGTAAGCTGGAAAAAATGAGCAGAGAGCGTGGCGTTCGCATGGCTTTGGTATTTTATTTCAAACTGAATTGGAGCCCAATGGACATGCAAGGTCTGGATTTCCGCCCGCATTATCTGCGGCTCGTGCAAACGTGCAGGCAACATTGATGTGCATGTACATCGGTGGCGAGGACGTGGAGCAGGGTTTTAATAAAAGGGCACCATCCGGGAGGGGGCGTTTGAGAAGGTGTGCTGGTCCGCCGCACAACCAGTTCCAGTAACCAAGGAAACGACAACAAAAACAGAGACAAATAAGATTAGCTGCGACAAGTTAAAAGTAAGCGAGCTTAGTGCAGGTCAGTGTGCTACCGCAAGTCAACAGGAACTGAGTGAAGTGAAGGGAAAGGTGAAGGGAAAGGTGAAGTGAAGGGAAGTGTAAGCCGACTCTCATCATCTCGGCCTTTTTTTTTTTTTTTTTTTTTTTTTTTCCTTTTTCTCTTCTTTTCTTTCTTTAGTCTCGCTCTTCTTCACTCGCCCCTCACCATCGAGATCTCATTCCACCCATCAGCTTCCTCTGTGTGTCCTCCTCCCCATCCTTTTTGCTATTCTTTCTTGTTTGGTCTCTCCAGTTTTCCTTACTTTCTTCACATTGGTCGTCTCGCTCCCTTCTTTGTTTGAAAACAGCACTACTATTTACTAGCCATGGCTATGTTTGGCGACGACAACTCGAACCCTCTCTCCAAATACAGGGAGTTGACACCCATCCAATCTGTCCGGGACCAGACCCCTACCAACGCTTCGGGAGTCTTGAAGCATGGTTATATCTCAGTCAAGGAAGAGGGCCTCAAGGCCTTTATCTGGTCCAAGAGATACATGACCCTTCGCGAGCTCACCCTGAGTTTTCACAGAAACGAGGTCAGTAACAACGCTTTCTCTGTATTAGTCCGCCGTAAGGTCGGACGTCAGTTGATTCAGGAACGACAGGAACGGGCGCATATTCTGATTCTCAAGGAGTGGCAGCTACCCACACTCAAGGAACAGAGCAAAAGGAGCAAAGTAGCCACACTGTGGTCAATTGTGGTTTCAAGGCGTCCTCTGGCACGATGTCAAGATGGATGGTGCCCGAGTCTCGACCACACCAACTCCTCGGTCACTTATCAGAGTCAGCCCGTTGGATTTATCGTCCCTCGCCTCAATTTTGCCACTGTTCGACCCTACACTTTTTTTTTTTACGAACTGGGATGGTATCACCCTGACACAACAGCAGAGAAAGAAAAGAAATGCGAAGATGCTTAAAGCTAAAGAGTGCCTGTGTGTCATGTCCTGTTCACTGTGTCTGTGCAATGGCTACATTCTGAAAAGTATATGTTCGTAGAGATGGCGACGGCTAACCCTAGTGTCATGGCAACATTGGATATCCGTCTTGTTTGCTTTCGTAATCTCTAGTCTACCCCCCAGGCCGTCGTGTTGATTTTCCTCAAGGACATCACCGCTGTGACCCGTACGGATCTGAAGGCCTATTGCTTCGAGCTAGTGACAAAGGACAGGAGCTACTTTCTCTCGTGTAAGAACGACGAGGAGCTATATTCGTGGATGCATGAGATCTACTCAAGATCGCCTCTCATGGGTGTCTCAAACCCCACTAACTTTGTGCACAAGGTCCATGTGGGATTCGACCCCAACACTGGCAATTTCACGGTATGGACAAAGCTTACAGCTGGGAAGGGCAGATTGACTATCTGCACCGCAATCAGCCGCGTGCAATACTGACCCTCTTTCCTGCCTCATATCGGTCATTTCAATAACAGGGCTTACCCGATACGTGGACAAAACTGCTCACCGGATCCGCCATCACTAAGGAGGATTACGCCAATAATCCACAGGCAGTGTTGGAGGTCTTGGAGTTCTATACGGATCAAACAAAGCGCAATGAACAAGAGTACGGCACACCATCATTGGTTCCCAGCAACCTTCCCCTCATCCCCAGCGACTCTGAGGGCGATCGATGGGCGAACCTCATACCCCGACAGTCACCTTCACCCCCTTCGAGCAATCGTCCGGAACGCCCGGAACGCCCACAACGCCCAGAGCGTCCTGATCGGCCAGATGACCAGCTTCGACCTTCAATTCCGGAGCGTTCACAGAGTGTTGACATCCTTCCAGTGACTCAGAGGATGTCCAGCCTCGGCCTCTATGATGACAGGGTATGTGCTTGTTGTGTATATGATTGTCTTTGTTATAATTGCCATTGTGCTTGCTAACCAAAGATTAAATATCTGAATAGGGAAACCAGCAGGCAGGTCAAAGACCAAATGTTGCGCCCAGACCACCGCAGGGTCACCGCCCCGATTATGCCCCTCCTTCCCCTACTGTAAGATGGAACCCACGAATTCTTGTACCAAATGGTTTGTTACGACATAAGGTCCTAACCATCGCCTTGTTTCTCCTGCAATTGCACAGTCACCACGCGCACCCAACCATCAATTCTCCAACTCGCACTCTCACAAGTACAATAACCAGCCGTATCATCCGCCAGTTCACCAGCAGCCATCCCCATCGTCTTCGCCCTCTGGCACACGACCACCTGGTCCATACGGGCCTCCTCCTCGTAGCAACACTGCGCCCATTGCTGTCAAATATCCCGGCACTTCTCACGAGACTGGCGTCAAACCACCCATTGCACCCAGACCTGCAGTGGCCGATGCCGCTGCTGCGTTGAATGGCGACAGCGCACCCAAAGTGGTTGTCGAGCGCCGTATCTCGACCATGACGGAGGCTGAGGTGATGGAGAAGTTGAGGAGCGTTGTTTCGTCGGGTGATCCCAGCACATTGTACAGCAAGATCAAGAAAGTTGGTCAGGGGTAAGCAGCTGGCGCTCTCTTTCTTATGACTGCCTGCCATAGATCTATCAAAACGGCGCTATTAACACTTCTTCCTTAACAACTAGTGCTTCTGGATCAGTCTATGTTGCCAAGCATCTCACAACAAACAGCAAGGTTGCCATCAAACAGATGGATCTGTCTCTTCAGCCTAGAAAGGAGTTGGTCGTCAACGAGATTTTGGTCATGAAGGAATCTACCAACCCCAATATTGTCAATTACTTGGACTCTTTCTTGGTCAAGGGCCAAGAGCTTTGGGTCGTCATGGAATACATGGAGGGCGGCGCTTTGACAGATGTTATCGACAATAATAAGTTGTCAGAATCTCAGATTGCTTGCATCTGTTTAGAGGTGAGTTGTACATCTTCACGCCTGCTGCTTGTCAGGAATCAGGAAGGGGAGCGGTCATTGATATTTTGTTTTCAATCGCTATCGTTGTATGTCTATAGACTTGCAAGGGTCTTCAGCATCTGCACAGCCAGAACATTATTCATAGAGATATCAAGTCCGATAATGTTCTCATGGATTCTTATGGACATGTCAAGATCAGTAAGTGCGGCATTTCTATGACAGGAGCTCTTCGTGATTCTCGATATGTAATAAGAGTGTCGTTTTCTGACCGAAGCATACTATTATTAATCGCTTTATATAGCCGATTTCGGTTTCTGTGCCAAGCTAACGGACCAAAAGAACAAGCGCGCTACCATGGTCGGAACTCCGTATTGGATGGCACCTGAGGTCGTGAAGCAGAAAGAATACGGCGCCAAGGTCGATATTTGGTCATTGGGTATCATGGCAATTGAGATGATTGAGCAGGAGCCACCATACCTGGATGAGGAACCTCTCAAGGCTTTGTACTTGATTGCTACGAACGGCACCCCGACGCTCAAGAAGCCAGAAACTCTCAGTTCGGAGCTGAAGAACTTTTTGGCGGTCTGCTTGTGTGTCGATGTCAAGAGTCGTGCTACATCGCTGGAGTTACTGGAGGTAAGCAGAAGCTGTCTTCAGAATATGTCAGGTTCACAATCGTCGTCGGATACATATTAATCTCTCTTTCCTTTAATATATCAGCATGAGTTCCTTGGGAAATCTTGCCAGATGTCATCCCTTCGATCCTTGTTTGACTTCAAGAAGAGCGGATAAATCCTTGTGAACAGACAGAGCCGAGAACATTGGATGCAAAAATAGTCCGCGGAAACAGGCACTTGTTGAAGGAAGGTCAACTGAACATCTATCGTAAATAAACAAAGTAATCCTTTATGCTTTTAAGGCGCGCGTTGATGTTCGGCATTGGGCCAGACGAGCCGCAATTTGGTCAGGCACAACAACGTCACATCCAAGTGAAGGACGGTTAGTCCAGAACAACATTCTTTCCCTATTACACCGCACAGAAAGTAAACGATGAGAGTAAGGCGCAGTCGCTGCATCCGCATTCATGTCAGAACATACTCGCAGAATGCAAGTGACATGGACTAATGCCGAAAATTGTGTTCTTGAGTAGATCGCAATAGAGGGCTGTTGCCATGGCGAATTGGACAATATCTATAGAGAAATTGCGACTCGTGAGAGGCAAAATGGCTATAAAGTGGACCTGCTGCTGATCTGCGGAGACTTTCAGGTGTGTCGATGTTCTCTTATTGTGTATACGGGCGTGTATGAGCTATAACAGTGGCACCGATACCTGGCACTGTGGAACTAACCTCGAATCTCTACTGTTGATATTAGGCCATACGAAATGAAGCCGATCTAGAGGCGATGGCATGTCCACGAAAGTATCTGCGCTTGGGAACTTTTAACAAGTACTACTCCGGGGAAACCAAGGTGCCAATTCCGACAGTGTTTATTGGCGGCAACCATGAGGCGAGCAACTATATGTGGGAGCTGTAGGTTGCTATTTGGATCAGGCATCCTTTGAAATGATGTTCCAGTCGAATGGATAGTATCATGGATCAGAAAAAAAAACTGATACGATATTGCATCTGATCTTTTGACTGAATAACGCAGGTATCATGGAGGATGGGTCTGCCCAGGCATTTATTTTCTCGGGTTTGGAGGCGTGATCAACTTTGGCGGACTCAGGATCGGCGGGATGTCAGGAATCTACAACCACCACCACCATCAAGTAGGACACTACGAGGTCTCACCATACAATGACAACAACAAGAGGAGCATATATCATGTTCGTCAGTATGATACGTACAAGATGTTGCAAGTCAAAGAGCCCATGGATGTCTTCCTGTCGCACGACTGGCCCCGTGGAATCGAACAATACGGAGACACACAGGGTCTGCTTCGAAGGAAGAGTTGGTTCTTGGGAGAGGTAATAAGGAACCATACAGGGTCTTCATTGGACATTCTTGTTGAAAACAGGACATTGTTCGCTTGATTGTAATCGTTTAAAGTTGGATACACTACTAGGTTCAGAGCAACACTCTAGGAAGCCCGGCACATGAGGAGATTCTCAAAGCAGTCAAACCCGAATATTGGTTTGCTGCCCATTTGCATGTACGCTTCCAAGCGTTCGTTGAATGGAAAGACCAAGCCAAAGCCCAGCAAGAAGCATCGCAGGCGCAACCTACACTGCAAGAACACCCAGCAGTACAGCCTTCTGTGATTATGAACCCTGATGCAATCGATATCGAGTTGAGCGACGAAGAGGATGCCTGTATTCAATCGGCGCCGTCGACTACTATGGAGGCTGTCAAGAATCCAGACGAGATTCAGATTGAACTGGATGACGAAGATGAGGAACAAGAGTCACAGAGCAGGGGTGTGAATGAGAAGGCCGAGGCACAGACGACTGCAGTGGCCACTGTTTCGAACCCGGAAGAAATTTATATCGAGATGGACGACGAGAGTGAAGGCGAAACTGGAGGTGGCTCTGCATCAGGCACAGCACAGACAGCGCCGCCACAGCAGGGTCCTATGGACGCAAAACCAAAGCCTTACCCTACGAGCACAACGTTCCTGTCGCTAGACAAGTGTCTTCCGAACAAGAAATTCCTCGAAATTATGGAGTTTCCGAATATCAACGGTCCTAGAGAGTTCATGTATGACGAAGAATGGCTTGCCATTGTTCGGACACTGGATTCGTTCTTGAGCCTTACCCACAAACAAAATCGCCTTCCTCAAGGAGCGCGCCTGCATCAGTAAGTTACCTTCTTTATCTTTTTCTTATTTCAAGCCTTGCATTACATTAGTCAATGGTTCTTATCTCATTCGTATTTATAACCTTTGTTAGCGAATTGGCTGTCAACCGGGAGTGGGTCAGAAATAACATCACGTTGAAGCGAGGCCTTGCGATCCCTGACAACTTTCAGCAGACTGCACCGGCGCACGATCCAGTGCGAACCATGGGTCCGCAACAGAAGACCGAAGCGCGTACGTTTTTTTTTTGCATGATACCCTTTTGACTTTTGTTTTTTAGGATGTTTGCGCTGCAACTGATATGTACTGATGCACTTTTTCTTATTTTTGCTTTTTTGTGTTAATAGTCAGGCCATTTTTGAATCCTCAAACAGCAGAATTTTGTTCCATGCTCCAGATCCCAAACAAGATCAATCCTCATGGTCGTCGTGTCTGATTCTGTAAAGCAGACTAGACAATCTCAGATTTTGATACAGATTCCCTGCAGAAATACTCAAATAAACAGCAGTCTGACGATAGCTTTTCTGTGATAGAAGCTGGATTGAACTGGAGTATGCTATTGGTTCGCGGTTTGGCAACGATACATTGGTTCGCACGGTCTCCAGTTCCTTGGGCAAAGCACGAACTCTATTCAAAAGGATGTCTCCAGCATGCTTGTTCTCGCAATGAATCCTTTCTTTGTACACCTTCCATCCATCACGATTCACAATAACTAGCGTTTCTTGTCATGACATCTCGCGCAATATCCCAAGCAATTAGTCATATTCAAGTGTCCTTATGTTCCCCAAATAAAATAAATAAAAATGCATGATTAGCTTAATACCGATACGTCATATAAAAACAGTTAAACCCGCTGATGATTGAGTCGCTAGGACCATATCGGCTGGCCGTTGGAGTCCAAAGGCTGAAGTTCAGCAGGTCGTATACCCTTGAAAAGCCTATACTGGGCAGCTCGCACCATGTTTTGTGCAGCCATGCTGTCGCGGTGGAAAGGCATCTGGCAGGCTAAACAATACATGCTACGCATATTCACCCGTCCAACAAATCCATGGTCGTATTTTCTGCTTGGACCAACAGGGCCATTGAACGGACACTTTTACGACGTGTAGTATTCGTTGATACCGACCACCGCATGACCCCTGGTCCTGAACTATAAGGACAGGATAATTTGAGACTCGATTAGATTGTGTTTGCCTGTCAATAGGGCCACAAAACACAGCGTTATATCAATGCTCTTACCGCTGAAATCAACTTTGCGCTGAATGTGCCGTGCAGTGAAGTCAACCCGGATGAGGTGCCGAACTTGCCGAGACCCACAACCCACAGCACCTTGTTGGCTGGAATGGCTTTCTTCTGGTTGTCTTCTTTTACCAATTTGATAATAGCCTCGATAGCGATTCGGTCCTCTGCATCCCTCGCCTTTTTCAGATCCCAAGTATTGCGACGATGCCGGAACGATTGGTTGTAGTACTCGTTCAACACCTGTCTGTTTTTATCTATTGAGTTCAAGAACAACCGAACGTCCTCATCAAGAATGCCTCTTCTCGGCAATAGTGAACTCTCGGCATCATGGATCTCGTCGATCTTGCGCCCTTCGATAGCTCTGCGATACTTGAACTGAGGCTGCATCAAGGCCTTTTGCTTGATATTGAGAGTGCGATACTTCCCTGTCGGTGGCCAAGGTAGTGTTCCATCCGCCAAGGGGGGATCAGGGATAAAAACACTGACGTCTGCTGTGACCACCTGGCCCAGGTCAATGCCACCAATGCAGACATCCCTACCGTCACTACACAAAGGGAACTATAGAATGAGTGTTTGATATTCTAGTCCTTGAAGAGACTACCTTCAAAAAAAAAAAAAAAAAATTGCCTGCCAAACGTGTCCTGGAGTTCCTTTGTCGATCCAGAGAACTCGTTCCTAATCTCTTTCAACCACCGATCGGTTCCCATCTTGGGGTCAACTCGGCCAGGAACGGGATTTGAGGGCTTGTACCCCTTTGTGACACGCGTGTCGCAGGCTAGCAACCGCAGCTGGAGTCCGTCCGTCTGGAACGTGCCTGTGAGTACGTACCGCTTTGTGTATTGGTACACGTGGTCTTTGGGCTCAGGTTTGATGACCTCGATCTTGGAGAAGTAGCCCTTTTTCCTATTGAGGGGACATATTAGGTTGCAAAGGAACCCGCCGGGCGCCATTCTTGCAAAAGTAGCCTCAAGTTCGCTCAGTTTGTACTTCTTGGTTGAGTCCATTTTTAAAACTCCTTAAACGTCCTCGCGGTAGCTATCGTGGATAGAGTAGAACAACTCTCGCTCCGTTATAGTTATGAAACCATGGCGGATCGGCGAGATAGGGACTGCAACTGGACGTTTGGCTACATCCACCAGTTCTCGAAGGTGCGGAAATCGGACAAGAAGACTCTCCTTGGGAAGTGTCCTCTCATCGAAGAAACGTCCATCGCCTCCATAGAGCTTCTTGAGCTTTGCAATGAAGATGCAAATGACAAGACAGGTAGATTAACAAGCGTTCAAGGAGGAAGAGAGGAGGAAGAAAGAAAAAAAGAGGAAGCAAGTATTACCTGTTTGATCATTTGTTCGTTCTGCGACTCCCAGAGCATGGTAAAGTCCTTTGCCATTTCATGGGCCAGTGGTGCAAGAAAATTAGAAGTGGCCATCCAACTTTCGGGTCGCACGGTTTGAGCGTGCTTGGCTTTGTACATGTCGAGCACCTCTCGTGCTAGTTTGGCCACGCCAGTAAATGCTAACCTCTTGAGGAAGCTACAGAATTGGGACAGAAGAGTTTTCAAAAACCCCTCCAGCGTGATGGCTGTCTTCCTGCGTACGCACTTATCCTTGAATAGGTTGATGAGCTTTTTTCTGAGATTCTTGCCATCATCATCGCTCGAACTCTTAGACAGAAGATCCAGTAACGCAAATTGCGCATCCCGCTTCCCATTGTTCCAAAAATCGGCAATTCTGCATATGATGTTAGTGATCCTTTGAGGCTTCGTTGTGATATTGGCGCCTCGAGCAGGGGAACTGGCGGCGTGGGCGAGCATGATGTTTCGTCTCAGCGAACCGACATGGAGAGGCCTTAACGGATGAAGCTTCATATGAGCTCGCTTAGCAACATCTCGGTCTGACCGCGTCGCTTCCTCTTTCTGCTCAGTGGTCTTTTTTTCATCCTCCGCAGCCGCATTCTTGGCAACCTCTTTCGTTTCTTCCATTTCCTGTTCTTTCGCCTTTTCCTTGGTTACCGTCCTGTACGTCTTTTGGCTCAACTGAACAAAGGCCCCTATCTCCGTAGGAGTAACACGTTTGGGTTCTGTGGCATGGTCTTGTACTGGTATCGAGGTTGTTGGGGTTGATGGGGCTTATCTGGCTTCCAAGCAAATGACCGCAGACTTTCCATGATGCTCTTCGCCTTGCACTTCGCTTGTGCCTCGGAAGGTTCGACGGCTCGGAACTTGTTGAACGTTTGATGCCTCTTGTGCCGGATGGGATGGTCATCCATAGTCCTTTTGGCGTTTAGCAAGATCAAAGAACATTGACAACTTGTTAATACAAATGCACACAAACGCGGTATCATTGTGGTACAGTGATGTAGGAATAAAAGCTACTATGTATGTACCTTTTCAGAACTTGTTTCGATACCCGCAGCTGCTTTCGCCATTGCCGGCAAGCTCTTGAAACCCTTGTACAGATTATCGTCTCGCGTGACGTCGTCAGATTGCGTCTGCTTCCTATCAACAAAGACTCTGAGTGGAGCTTCAAAGTCCGTGTTTTTTTGGTTTAAGTGCGCGACATCATCATGGTCCAAGTACTTCTGGACCATATCACGAATGTCACCTACAATTTTTTTTTTAAAAAAAGAGGCGGGATTAGAAGGACTTGTCACACTTCAGCTCCAATAACTAGACGTGATATTCATCCTTACCAGACCAAGGAATGTCCCTTATCACTGCCAAGTTCGATATGGCTCCAAGACCAAAGATATCCTTGCTGTAGTCATTGTTGGACACGATACCGAGCACCGTGAGTCCAGAGTGTCCAATTTCCAAGTACTTGCCAACTTCGAAAAGATCGTAGACCAAGAACCGGCCCCGAGAGATGGGTCTCCAGACAGTTTCCACAGTTGGATAGATCAACATGTCGCTGTCTCCTGAAACAACAATGTCACCTGTGCGGCACCAATTTGCAATATCCACGTCTGCCTCGAATGGAGAAACCTTCACCCTCCAACCCTTGGAAACTAGGAATTGTTGCAACTCCTGCCTGTCCTCGTAGGTCAAAGTCATTGTCTTTTGAAAGGCCTTAACAAACTCCTTTTTCTTCTGTTTGGATGGCCGCTTGTCCTGCCTGCCGTCGATGTGTTTCTCGATAGACGAGTAGGACTTTCTTGCTTTCAGCAAAACATCTTTGGCAATCTTTAGACGCTTGAGGTGAGTCGCCCTCTTCTCTAAGGCTTGACGCCCATCCAGATAGATGGTAATATTGTTTGGACTGGGGAAGAGTCTCAGTAGCGCTTACTGGATGGCTTCATGCGCCTTCTCTGTGTCCTCGTATGTGCAAAAGGCCGACCGAATTGCACAAAGAGACAGGCGAACAGATCCAGGTGATATGTAACCTTTGGCTTGCTGTAGTCTGCTATCGCGATACCAGGCTCGAACTTTTTCTTTTTCAAGGCGCTCCACAGCCCCACTACGCCCATGGTTACTACAAGTAGGGGTGTGGTATGGGAGAATTTTAGTATGGGAGAGTTTTAGTAATGGCAAGTAGGAAATATGCTCTGACATGCTAGTCCTAGGACATTTGCATATATAGCTTTCCTCGAGGCGTATAGGTGTATTTGGGGATGGGTATATGTATTGTGTGTGTGTGAGAGAGAGAGAGTGGGTGAGTGAGCGAGAGAGGGTATAAGTTGTGCTGTGCGTGTGAAAGAGAGAGAAGAGTCTGTTTGTTCATCCAACCCCCTGACGATGTGGAAACGCGTTGTGTGGTAAACAAAACCCGCTGTGCGCACAAACAAAACCAGTAAGGCAAACAACATGACCTGAACTGCCAAGAGCAATATTGTGGAAATTGCCCTGATCAATATCAATGGCATCCTCTCTTTCATTGGATGGAAATTGTCGGCTATCATGCCCCTGCTGACCTTAATAGCTTAAGATCCAAAAGTTGCAAAACGACGCGTCTAAGTAGACAAGTAAACTCCTAGACATAGTTGCACTTGAGCTCTCCTGCATGCATACAGAGAGTAACAGACAGAGTGAGGAAGAGGGGGATGGTGAAAGAGACAACGAGAAAAAACATCCAGGATGGTACATGCTCGCCCACTAACACCGCCCACGCATGCCATATCCCCATATCCACATCACACAGGCACACACTTCTCCTTGCCGCACATCACATCCGAGTCCAACTCAATTGGCCCAGCTGTGAACTGCCTGCAACTGGACGACGCGTTAAAAGCCAATGGTAGGTCAATTGAGAGCCTATCTCCTCTGAACTCGTTCGCAATCGCCCCATTCTTTTCCAGTCGATATTATAACTATTTACATGCCTTAATGGCTCGTTATGGGTTTGGAGCTGAGTGAGCAACTTGACTCAATCGAAATGGCAATAACAGGCATTTTATTTCATTCAACATTGCCGTGCATGCTTGTTACTACGGCCATGGGAAGATACAACTGGAATAAAGGTGTCGCGCAGCTCATGTGTCCTTTGTCAAAGCATCCAGAACCTCCACACTTGGGTGCGGCACGTTCTTTATCCATAAGATTTGTAAATGTTGGTGACAAAGGTAATTGGCAACATTACAGGAAGACTTACCCACAAGCATGGTGAGTCCCGTCAAAACAGAAAACATCTCCCCACTTCCGCAGCTCATTCAGCTGCCATGGCGATGAAAATCCATGGTAGAGGCCGTGTCCCCGATCGTAATAGGTGAAGTAAATTTGGTTCTCAAGGTCCTCCATCCAAAGCCGAGCAGAAATGAGTGGGTCGTCATCCTTTCTCATTTGTTTGGCAGTCAACGCATACAGGAGGTTATAGACGTCGTCGTAGGTGATGTCGTCCCCGGAGAGCTGTTGGTTGTCGCCACCCTCCATTAAACGAGTGAACCTTGCATAGTCGATCGTTAACTGGTTCACAATAGCGGAGGTCGACATTCCCCTCATAACCATAGCTTTAATTCTTTCTTTCATGGCCAAGGACTTTTGCTGAGTGACAATGTTGCCTTTGTCGCCCAGAGTGTGTATGTGCTGGTAATTGTATTCGATGCGGTAAGTTTCTCCTGGTATGTCATAGCGTGTTTGTAGTGGACGATATATCCACTTCCAGTCTGCGGAAAAGCTAGCCTTGAGGTAGAATACTAGTCGGTTTCGCTTACCTTGCGTAAATACCCGATCCTCTGGGATCCCACACGCATGGGCAGTTTCTATAATGTGCGGATCAGAGAACAGGGAATCTCTCACGGCGTCTCGAACATGCTCTTGAAGGCTCGACTCAAGGTGCACTCTTCTTTTTTCTATCCTTTCGATATCGGCAGGACTGGCCTCAGGGGCGTCGTCGCGAGTAGGTGTGCCACCATCATCATCCTCATCCCCATCGATACCGACAAGGTCGTTTTCGTAATCCAATTCGTGGTCGTCGTGGTCTTCGTTGTCGCGTATGCCCTCACCAAAGGGTTCACGGCTCAAGGTAACATCGCCGTCGTTGTCAGTCATGTGAATTTCAGCCAAACGTTGTATCTGGATGTACAATTGTCGAGAAAAACATGTAGGTGTTAGTATATGGGATGGTGTCTAGTCGGAACAGGGCAAACCACTATCTGCTGCGTGTGTTGCACATCTTACTAGGGCGTCTGTTTAAGGGAACTCATCATATTTCGCATCACGGGACATTTTTCGTCAACAATGCCGGCTTTTCAAAATAAATTCTCTGGCTGCTTTTTCAGAACAAAGACACATTTTCTCTCCTGTAACGTCCAACGGCCCACAGAAATGTCGAAGCGAGGAAACGTAAGCAATGGCACCTCGCACCGCGGTTCACAGCGCGGGAGAAGGGGAGGAAGAGGGCATAAGGGCCGGGGTGGACGAGGCGGAGGAGGACCACAAGGCGGTGGCGCAAATCGCAGGGGTTATCATTCATACAGGGCTGCCAATCCATACCAGGGCGATTCAGACGAAGGACTCGCTTCAGGTACATCCATAACGACGAATAAGAATCCCCTTTTATTATCCGCAGCCACTTGCAGCTAATTGAAATCCTGTTTAAATGCTGCTGATAGATGAGATTGACGACTGCGTGGAAGATCCTCTGTGGCAGACATTCGAATGGGACAAAAAGGACCAGGATCCAAGGCACAGCAATAAAACCAGCTCCGCAGCACAACCACAGCATCTTCAGCAATTACCTATGACAGAATCGAATGTTCCCATGGAAGGCTGGGGTGGAGCATTAGCGTACTATGCGTCGTCGTCGGACTTCACCAGCAACGTGAGGAACCATGTCAGTAATATTCCTCTTGATCAGGATAAGGAAGCGGACACTTCAAAGTCCCCTAGCGCTAATTGCGATTCGGACAAATTGGACCGCGATCCAAAGGGAAGGGAAATGCTTAGACAATCCACAGCAAGCTCAGGAAAGCAGGTTGAGGATATGGCAGGAATGATCAGACAATCCAAGAAGCGTTCAGGCAAGCTAGATAATGGCGGTACGGAGGCGGTGATCGCACAACCGAAAAAGTATTCAGATACTATGTCACCATCTGCCCCAATGTTCACACATACAGCCAAGCGAGTCAAGACTATTATGACCGACATGGTCCAGAAATCTGTGAGCTCACAAGTACCAACGGACACGGAGGAATCGGGTCTGGAAGGGCTTTATCAAAAACGGCAGAGCCGGAACTCTTGCCATGGGTCATCGATACTACGCCTGCGAAGTTTCCCGTTGAAGCGGCCTCTGGAGTGCCATCGAGTGCCGACAACAACCAGTCTTCGCTGTGGGTTCTGGATACGACACCAGATGTGCTACCCAAAAGTTTGCTCCAGTCAGACTACATCGATCTCACATTAGAACACGAAGATCAGCCACCAAAGCAAGGAAGGACGGTTCAAAAGCAGGAGAGGAACAGGAAAAAAAACCGACGGCGGCGTCAGAAAGTCAAAGAAAAAACGGATCACGATGGGACCATCCTGTTGAGCGATAGTGAGGATGATGACGAGGAAGACGATGACGCAGCGGCATTGGAGGACTATTTGCAGGTAATCGAGATCTCCCAAGCTGAAAATACACTTGAAGTGAGGGAGCCATTGCACTCATCATTTTGTCCCTTTGCATACTCTGTAGAACACCATGGACTCGGAAAACGAGGACAGTATGGCGACATTCATAAGCTCATCTTTGCACGAACTGCCCGTCGGTTCTGACTTTGGTGGTGTCGATTCGGACGAGGAATATTTGGCCGAATCCATGTGGGAGAAAGCCAAGGTGCTATGGACCGAGGAAGAGATCGAGACCCAGTATATCGACAAGCTCGATTACGGCAGCATCTCCCGCATTCACCAGTAAGTTCTCTATACATTAGTATATTGCCGCATGGCTTTATAGACGTGCGAGAACTGACATATTACCTTTAACAACACACAAATAGCATGGTCCTGGACTTGCTCAATGATCCCGGCACCAGCACGAGACGACTACCGCGCATGACCAAACATGTTCGAAGTCGGGTCTACATCATCGCGGGATTGTACAAGATACGGACATCTACGGATGGATACGGAGACGATGGACATCCGATCATCTCGAAGACAGTCAACACAGCAGCTCCACAAAAACCGGTTGACTTGTGGAAGTTTCTCCCGCGAGACCAGAGGCCCGTAGGCATGCAGCCATCTTCTCCTCGTAGCCGCAGGGGTGATTCCAGGAGTGGTCCCAGGGGTAGTTCCCACCATCGAGGCGGCCGTTTCCATGATGGACGCGGGGGACATTTTCGCGGAGGTGCTGGTGCCTATCAAGGAGGCAATGGGGCCTTCTTTCATAGAGGAGGTGACAGCAGGAACGGAGAGGGGGTCAGGAAAGGTCCACCTGGGTTCGTGGTCACTGACGGTACAGTTGTTGGTTCTTCTGCATCAGCTATCTCGAGCGACAACATGGGGCATCGCATGCTCGCCAAGATGGGGTAAGCTGAACTTTTATTTGATACAACTGCCTGATATCACCGTGAAGTTATTGTACTAATAGTTTGACCCGGTGTTACTTGATCGGATAGATGGTCGCCAGGTGTTGGACTTGGTGCTTCGGGAAGCGGAATTAGGGAACCTGTTGAAGCTGTGATGAAGAGAACACGACGTGGTCTTGGGCACGATGAACGGAGTCGTGGTGGACAACAGAATTAAGTCATCTTCGCCTACCTAACGGCATTGCTCACGCTATGTACCATACCCCATGTGGGATCTGTCCTTGCAACTTGATCTAATTGCTAAGCAGCTGGACTTTGTAAATAAAAACAATAATGTTGATTTTCCTACTCCTTTTCGAAGGAATGTGAACGGAAGGGTCTTGCTGTATCTTTCTTCATTTCAGAAATGCTCCTGCTCTTTTTCTTCACTGGATACATCATAAACGAGGAAATACGCTGGTTTGAGCCAATACTTTTTTTTATCTCTGGCATGCTGTGCTATTACTAGGCCATGCCTCGCCCAGGTACTCGAGAACGGCAGCGGAGTCGATCAGGACCTTGCCGTCGCTATTGCTATCTACGAAAGCAGGGCCGGTATCGTAGAGCTTGATCTTCTTGTACGCTTCGGTTTTCTGACAGGGTTACACTGAAGATCGCTTGGGAGCTCAAAAAGCCACGGAAGCATCAATTGAATAAGCGTTGAAATACAGAACATAATTTCCTCGGTAAGGAGGTTGGTGGAGGCCCAGATGCACTCGCTAGGCACACGAGGATCGCTAGAAGGAGTAGAGCACAGGCCTGGCTATGGCGGAGATGCACTACTGCACAGAGGAGGATAGAGGGGCTGATGGCGGCGTTTTGGTGCAGAGCAGGCGGGGCGAGTGAGGACGGGAAAGGGATGCACAGACAGCGCGTTGACCTGGTGTGGCTGTGAGGAACAAGAATGATGCGCTGCTCAAAATCGAAGCCAGAGCGGCGGGTGTCTGCGTATCAGAGCTCATTTGAGGTCGGTGGCAAAACAAACTCAAAAGGGGAGGGAGGCATCGCCGCCTCGCGACAGACACTGCGTGCTCCTCTCCTTCTGTTGTGCTTCATTACCACATCCTCCTTCTCTTCCTCCCCAGCTCCATCTCCATCCTCCATCCTCCATCCTCCATCCCGCTCCAAGCACACAATGTACCCAGGCCAGTACCGCCCTCCCCAGCAGTACCCGCACCAGTATGCTCCGCCTGGGGGCCAGGCGCCTCCACCGGTCCCCTATCACCCAGGAGGGCAATATCCACCCCCGGGCGGCTACGGCTACCCACCGCCTCAGCCACAGTATGCGCCCCCATCGTACGCTCCCCCTGCACCCTCTCCCTATGGCCACCCTGCACCCTCTCCATACGCTCCGCCTGCAGCGTCTCACTATACCCCACCAGCGCATCCGCCATATGGCGCGCCTCCAACAACCTATCGACCTCCATACGGTGCACCGCCGCCTCCCTCTTCTGCTGCATATCCTCCTCCTACCCAGCATATCCCTCAGCACATGGTAAGCTATCGTTATTCGTTTGATCCCATGCCCGCATTCAATTGGATCCTTTTAGAAAACGCTTACTAACGCTCTTTACTTGTTTCTGTCAGATTGCTCCCTCCAATGTACCGCCACCGCCTCAGGGATGGGCTATGGCGCAGGACCCACGTATGTCCCATCCTGTGAATTTTCAGCTCTCCAACTGCATGGGCCGCAAACGCGCCCTCTTTGTTGGCATAAACTATTTCCGCCAACGAAACGAGCTTCGGGGTTGTATCAACGATGTCAAGAACATCAAGGCCTTCGTCATTCGCCAATTCGGATTCAAGGAGGAAGACTGCGTGACCCTTACAGACGATCAGCGAGATCCGACTCGAATCCCGACAAAGGCCAACATCATAGCGGGAATGCAATGGCTCGTTCGCGACGCCCGGCCCAACGACTCGTTCTTCTTCCATTTCAGCGGTCACGGTGGTCAGACCGAGGACAAGGACGGCGACGAAGACGACGGATATGATGAGACGATCTATCCTGTGGATCATGAGAGAGCCGGAACGATCATCGATGATACGATGCACGACATCATGATCCGCCCGCTGCCTCCGGGATGTCGCTTGACGGCTATCATGGATTGTTGTCACTCAGGATCTGCATTGGATCTGCCGTTTATCTACAGCACGACAGGACAGCTCAAGGAGACCAATGTACTGTCAGACGTTGGAAGTGGAGTACTGAACGCAGGACTGTCCTACCTTAGAGGCGATCTCGGAGGTGTGATGAGTAGCTTCGGAGGCATCGGCAAGCGGATCACGAACCCAAAGAAGAAAGAGGAGAACATGAGAAAGAAGGCTAGCCCGGCTGACTGTATTATGTTCAGTGGGTATGTTGAAGCTGCAAGCAAAATACCAGCAATTCAGTCCGAGGGTCAGCAGAAAGGGCGTGGAGCGCTGATATTTTCTGTGTTATTTAACATATAGATGTAAGGATACTCAGACATCCGCCGATACAAACGAGCAAGGGTTCGGAATGACTGGGGCCATGACTTTTTCGTTCATTACAGCGTAAGTCCCTGCTTGCTTTACTCTTGTTTGACAAAAACCCATTCACACAACATATTAATGCGTCATTTTTTTTTTTTTTTTTTTTTTTTTTTTTTTGGCTTCTTAGGCTGAGCGCCAATCCTCGTCAGAGTTACATCCAGCTTTTAAACAGTATCCGCGATATCTTGCGCACAAAATACTCACAAAAGCCTCAGCTGAGCTCCAGTCACCCCGTAGATCTCAACCTCATTTTCACAATGTAACAGAATCTGGATCGTTACTTTTGCGGAGCAATCTTGTACAACGGGATTTGATATGCACGCGACCGTTGTTTTCAATCACTCGAGCAATAGTGATATGTAAAATAAACGTTCTGTTCCTTCGACGCAGCAGTCCGTTCTTTATGCAAAACTTTAGCCATCGCAGCTATGTAAGAATTGGGCTCTCTCAGTCGAATGAGATCCTGGCCTCTGATGCCAGCTGCTCCGGCTCCAAATTGGCCATCTCATCGATGAAAGCTGCCCTGAAAGTGCCGGGCCCACGGACATCGTCACGAGCGCCAGCGTGCTCGCCAGCCAGGTTCAATGCCAAAACACTTGTATGAATCAAGCAGGTAAAAAAAAAAAAAAAAAAAATTAGGCCAGAGATCCCAGAATGTTGTAGCTTTTGCACATAATCAAACAATGTATATTTGCTTTCATAGCAACTTACCCAGCAACGGCGGCAGCCAAATGATCATTAGGAGAGATGGCGGCAAAGGAGGCAATTGAGGACGCAACCATACATCCGGATCCAGTGATACGGCCTTGGTAGGCGTGGCCGTTCTCGATAGCGACGATGCGGAAACCGTCAGACACATAATCAATCTTTCCTGTCATAGCGACAACGCATTCTGAATAACGATGATAGGAGCAGAATCAAATGTAGCTATCAGTATGAGAGGACAAAATCCTTTTTTTTTCCTTCCTTTCTTTTGTTTTGTCTCAAAGAAAAAACAACAGCGAGATGCTTACTCTCGCGCCGGGCAAGGGCCTTGACGACAGTGCGGGGGTCGGAGAATCCGTTGCCGATAGAGTCGACACCGCGCATGGCGATGGTCTCGCTGTTGCAGCCAACAATCTTGGCGATCGTCGAGATCTCGCCAGCATTGCCCTTGATGATATCGACGTGCACAGCGTTCAAGATCCGGCGAGTGGTGTCCTCGCGCAACGTGGTCGCGCCCGCTCCGACAGGATCGAAAACCACCGGTTTCGACTGCGCGTTTGCGTGTTTTCCTAGATGGGGTGAGAGCGAGCCGTTGTTCGTTAGACAGGGTTCCTTTTATGCTTTCTGACCACGAGGAGCACGAAAGGCGCACTTTGATTTTTCATTCCGATCGCTTCTTTACCAGCTTCGAGCATGCACTCGACAAACGACTCTGTCAATGTTCCGATGTTGAGCACGACCGACGACACGACCTTGGATAGATCGGCGGCCTCTGCAGCACAGGGCGCCATGATAGGTGATCCACCCAAGGCCAGGGTCGCATTCGCCGTATCGTTCATCACCACAAAGTTCGAAATATGGTGGGTCAGCGGCGACTTTTCCCTAAGCGTCGTCAGCAACTGAGGCAGTCCCGCCAAGAACGCCTGACTCGTGGTCGCCGTCTCGGACGAACTCTGTCGCTCCAAATGCTTCTTCGCCGCCTCCTTTCCGGCTCTGTATTCTTTCAACAATTGCTCTGACGCCACCTTTGCATCCACAGCGCTCACGATCCCAGTAACAACAGCCACACCGTCCACAATCCTGCCGTTATCACCTGCAGAGTGCGAAACCACCCTACGCGTGTTGTCATGTTTGATCCCGCCAATCACCACGGTCTTGAGGTCGCTGTCAGCAGGGACCGTCTCCAGGATAGTACGGACGCCAATGGGTCCCAGTGTGCGCTTGGGAGACTTCGTCTGGGTCATGAAACAGGTTCCGATCCCGATGTAATCGGCGCCGTCCGCAAGGGCCTTTTTCGCCTCCTCAGGTGTACCCGTTGAGATACCAAGGATCTTGTGGGGGCCGATCAATTTGCGTGCTTCGACACAGGAAATGTCGTCCTGACCGACGTGAACGCCCTCGGCGTCGATGGCCAGGGCTACATTGATGTTATCGTTGATCAGCAGCGGGACATTGTACTATTTGTCGCGTAGGTTCGATTGCAAAACAGACAAGCCAGTGGAAGAAAAGGTGGGGGCTGTTGAGTCATTATGGCATTTCGCGCGAGAAAAAAAAAAAGTAGTAGGATAACAACTGCGTCGAGAAGTGTTCTTTCATGATCGTGTTCCTGCTAGACGTTCCTTCCATCTACATCATCCTCGCTCTCATGGTTTCTCCTTATTATAGCCCCATATCTTTAGAGGCCAGACAGTCTGGACCTAATCAATAGATCCGGCTGTTACACTAAGCGCACACAAACAAATACGGTCCTAATGTCCTTGGTATCCTCACACCTCGCTCGCTCTCTCTCATCTATGATGAGATTGGCGGCAGGAGTTTGAAATTCCTGCATATCCCGTCTTGACTCGCCCTTCTCTGCTCTACCCCTCTGTGGTTCATGTCCAAGAAGGCGGGAGAAAAAAAAAAAGCAAGTCGCGAGAAGTTGATCATCCGTAGAAGTTGATCATCCGTAGAAGTTGTTCCTCCCGTCCATGTTCGCAAGTCCTGCTTGTATGCGCGCCCATCGGGTTGCTGTGTCATTATGATTAGAATGTACCTTCCTTGTGACCTCGTGCACCTTGCGCGCCAATTCGGTAAAGGCCGCAGTGTCGAGCTCCTTCTCACGCAGCTGAACCAGGGTCACTCCGCCCTGAATCGAGTCCTCAATGGATTGGAGAAGTGTCCTGGAAGGGTGGTTCAGACCAGAGTCCGTGACTAGATAGAGCGAGTAATCGACAACAGGCTTGGACATGCTTCCTTGCGAATGAAAAAGAGAAAGGGGAGAAGAAGGTAGGAGAAGAAGACGAAGAAGGGAAGAGGTGGCGAATGAGAGAAAACGAAGAAAAGGAATGAAAAAAAAAAGAGGAATGAGATTCACCCTTTTATGATTAAGGTTTTCGTGTGGTTTGTACGGAATCACTATCGCGCGCTATGGATCATCAATCAATCATCGATCCAATTCCTCCGCGAGGAATGGCAATTGCGAATCCGCATGGCCGCAGCCTGCAGCTGCGAGTGATAACCAACTGACACGCCAATGGATATGAGGGAGGTGTAGCCACTGCCGCACAGTTGTCTGCTGGACCTGCGCAGTGCTATCTGCATGTTGCATCGCCTATGGACGGATCAGATAAACACGAATGGAGTCGCCCCCAAAGGATGACTGGGGTATTTCACACCCTTGGGTCTCCCCCGCCCTTTTCTCGCTCCATTCTTTTTCCTCCGCTCCTCATTCCTCTCCCTCCTCATCCACCCCCTCCCGCACCCATGGCCACCGAAAGCACTCCCCACAAGCCCCATGTCCCTTTCAAGGCACTGACCATCGCAGGCAGCGACAGCGGAGGGTAAAGAAATCCCACGGCCAATTCAATCTCGTTATCAAAAACAAAGTGTCAGCATCCCATGCACCATCGCTAAACACTACCTTTAAATTCAAACGTAATGTGCACAACAGAGGAGCCGGGATCCAGGCGGACCTGAAGACCTTCACTTCCCTGGGCACCTTCGGCACCTCGGTCCTGACCTCGGTTACTTCCCAGAACACCCTCAAGGTCGATGGCATCCATCCCATCCCTGCGGATTTTGTCGCTCAGCAGCTCGAAGCCGTTCTCTCCGACATCGGCACCAACGCCATCAAAACCGGTAAGCGCGCGTTAAAAAAAAAAAAAAAAAAAAAAAAAGCAGCGCGAGTTACTTTCCTGGAAACTCACAGAAATAAACTCTGTTTTTCACACACGCACGTCCATCTCATCCGCAACAGGAATGCTGTGCAACGCCGAGATCATCGCCGCCATCGCCAAGACCCTCCGCAAGTTCTACCCCTCCACTCGCCCAATTCCTAACCTCGTCGTCGACCCCGTCATGATCGCCTCCTCCGGTGCCGCTCTCCTCGACACCGCCGCCATCGAGACTCTCATCCAAGAAATCCTCCCGCTCTGCCACATCCTCACCCCCAATGTTCCCGAGGCCGAATATATTCTTTCAAAGGCCAAACTTGAGAACCCCCTCTTTAAAGCTGAAAGCTCCAAAATCGATTCATTGGAACAAATGAAATTCGCAGCTCAAGATCTCGCGCGTTTGGGTCCTTCGATTGTCCTGTTAAAGGGTGGACATCTGCCATTCTACAAAAAAAGCGGAAAGGTCCTGCCCCAGGAACTCGCCGAGAAGATCGATGATCTATCTGTTAAGCTTGAAGAAGAAGAGTTGGAGCTCGTCGACCTGATCTGGGACGCTAGGACAGGGACTTTCACAGAACTGAGGAAGGAGTTTCTGAGGACGAGCAGTACCCATGGCACAGGATGTACCCTCAGTGCTGCTATCGCTGCTAATCTCGCACATGGTCTTAAAGGTTAGGAATCAAATATCAGCAGGGAGAGAGGGAGGGGGGTCTTTTTGCACCGCACTATGAGAATTAAGAAAAAAAAAACATTCGGGGCTAACGGTCGATCACTCCTTGCTAGATCTGAACGCGATTATCCGAGGCGGCAATTACGTCCAGTCTGCGATCCGTGACGGACTCACCGTCGGACAGGGCAAAGGCTGCCTGAATCACTTCCACCACGTCGTTCGTCGCAGCATCGAAAAGTACAGCAGCCCTCATCAACGCGTCTCCCTTTTTTTCATACTCACTTTTGTAACTGTCGACTTAACGCGTTCTTTTCATTTCTTTTTTTTCATCGCTATTATTTCTTCCTTCATTCTTTTCCCTATGTAGGCCCACGCGATTCAACCCCCACCCGCTGACGAACCACCTCCTCAAGGCCTGCGCCGACGATTGGTCCAAATATACCCACCACAAATTCGTCCAGGGCATTGCTGACGGTACCCTCCCCAAGGAGTCCTTTATTCACTATATGAAGCAGGACTACCTCTTCCTCCAGACCTACGCACGTGCTCATGGTCTCGGCGCCTTCAAGGCCAAGACCATGGCCGAATCCAAGGCCTTTGCAGATATCGTCGTCCACATCGCCACGGAATCTAAGCTGCACATTGATGTAAGGGCAACGCTACACGCACAGCTTTTTCTATTTTGGCCTTATGAATTTGCTCCGCATCTTCAAGCCTGCGTCTTATTATTTGTTCTTTTGAGACCTTTTAAACTTACCTCGTCTGTATCTGGATTATATCCTACCATGGTCTTCGTCTTCTTTCTCCCTCATAGTATTGTACCAAGTGGGGGATTACCTACGAGGAAATTATCAACACGCCCGAGAGCATGGCCAATGTCGCCTACACCCGCTACGTCCTCGACATTGGTATGTCCTTTTGACACTCTTCTCCATTCACTAGATACGATCCCCAATCCTTAGAAACCCCACATGCGCTCTTTTAACCTGTTTCTACTCTCTTCCTCTTCCTCTCCACAGGTATGACAGGCGATCTCCTAGACCTGGGTCTGGCGATCGCCCCTTGCTTAATCGGCTACGGTCAGATCGGAAACCGCCTCTACAACGACCCCAACACCCTTAAAGGCGACGCCAACCCTTACTGGGAATGGATCAAGAGCTACCATGGCGCCGACTACCAGGCCGCCGTCGACCGTGGCATTGCCAACCTTGAGCGCCAATGCAACATCCAGCAACCATCCGCTCACCGTCTCAAGCAGCTCGAGGATGTCTTTAGGACCGCCACCAGACTCGAGGTCTCCTTCTGGGATATGGCTCTTCACCGGTTGTAATTGGACATTCAATCGAAATAAGCCTTCTTGTTTCTTTCAGCAAAATAAATAAAGGAATTTTAATGGATACTCATACAAAAATGAAAGATCTCTTGAATCGCGTTTGGGAAAAGGAAGGATGGGTATGTTTTAGAAGGATGTGTGGGTCATGAATGGTGAACGTAGGGGAGACTCGCCTAATGTATATACATAATTCGCTCGGACAATATCTCAACCCTTCTCCATCCATGCGCGTTTTTTGCGCCTTATTATTATTACGATCCAGAAAGGGGGACCTCTGCCTGGTCTTTCTCTATCCGTCCAATTGCTCGCTCAGACTCTTCACGAACAGACGGGTAATCCCCGGGATCTCGCGCTCTGCGTTCTCAAATGCTAACCGAAGATCCTCAATCACATGGCGCTCACTGTCGCGGTGGCAAAGTCCATGAAGCTATTATCAGCACGAAGGAAAGAATAAAAACACATCCGAGTTAGCGTACTCTTTTCGCTTTTTAAAGTCTCCTTATCGTTCTTGACAATCCTTTTTTTTCCTTCCGAACTTTACATTGTTTAATACAGGTCGGACAAACGTCTGGTAAACTTTATCGCGGGTCATCTCGCCAGAGTTATAACGTTCCCTGCGCTCCTGAACCGCCAGGTTTTCAACATTTCGATAATTCTGCTTCCGAACCGTGTCGTATCCCGAATCTGCATGCTTCACCTGGAAGAGACAAAAGTTTCTGGTCAGAAAATCCATGGGGCACTTTCATCGCCGGCACTGGCACTCGAAGAATATGGATAGAAAAAAAAAACTTGCATTACCTCGTCGCTTCGGTGGGACCCATTACTTGCACCGTTACTCTTTCCGTTGCTGTGCTTGTAGCCCTGACTGTTCCTCTGACCATTGCTACGATACGATCCATGGTCACTCGGGGACGATGGCGGGCTCGGATTCCTGCCTGTTGGGACCTGGACCGGGGTGGGGCCCGGTGGTGGCATTACCACCGCTGTCGGTACACGTACTGTTCCAAAGTCCCAGTCGCCATCCTCTGCGTCCTCGTATCGGTTGCTATAGCGGTGAGATATTGGATGATGGTTGTGAGTACGAGAACGTTCCGTCATAATTGAATGGAAAATGATGTCGTCTGCTATGATCCATGCTTACTTTTCTGCATCGTCGTCAGAGGACTCGCTCTCGCGTGCACCACCCTCTGCCACCCAGCGCTCATGGAGTTCCAGCAACTCTGTCAAGTACGAAGACTTTTTGGCAGACTTAATAAACCTATGCTTTGCGAGTTCTTTTGCGGAGGGGCGCTGTCGAAATTGAAGAAGGTAGAGAGTCAGCATATGTGCTTTTAGCAATAACACCGACTCGAACAAAACTAAGAAAAATAAATCATGGCATACCAGAGCTGGATCTTTCTGAAGGCATGCAGCCACAAAGTCCTTGAAGGCTCTGGAGTAATTGCCCTCAAGGACTGGCGGCGTGCTCTTGGGGATCAAAAACAACACCTTCATTGGATGCATATCTGAATACGGCGGTTCGCCCTTGGCCAGCTCAATAGCGGTGATGCCCAGTGACCAGATGTCGGCCTTGTTGTCATATCCTGATTGCTTGATAACTTCCGGTGCCATCCAAAACTACATTCAATTGATTTGAACCATAAAGAGCAGGGGTAAGACCAACTGGTTGCCATTGCCCCTCCCCCCGATAGACTGTCCTTTTCCACGTCATTTTTCTTACAGGAGTACCGACGAACGTGTTCTTTTTAGTCATAGTCGCAGTAAGCTATAACATGAGAGCGGAACCATAACATGATTAGGTAACCCTTGGTGCTTGGCTGAACAAGCGACAGCGACCAGAAAGTAGCATGAGCAATGCGAAACGAGTAGCGATACCTGTCCAGACACGCCAAAGTCGGCGAGCTTGACATCACCATCGGTCGTCAGCAAAACATTGGCGGCTGTTGGTGGAGAGACATAAAAAAGGGGGTGCGCGGGGGGAACCGAATAGGAAGAGAGGAGGCATGCAGAAAATAAAGGGGCTAGTTAGTAAGGGCCGGTGTCACCAAGACAGAGGATACGGCATGGATGCCCGTTAGAGAAAGGGGGAGGGATGTGTGCGTGCGGTCCATGTTTGCCGATCCCTGCTCGATCCCGCTGCTCGGTTGTTAGGAAGGCCCATGTGCGATAAAGAGCCCCTCCCCGATCCAGGCACACGATATTTCAGCGCCTCCGCATCAGTTCCGAATCGCGCATTCGCTGTGTCTGTGTGAGGCTGAAGAAGGCCTTGTCTGTGTATCGACGCGTTTGTATGCGTGTAATCAATCATACCTTTGATATCTGTTTAAGCATCACCGTGAGTGCGGCAGGTGACCAGCGGAGTAGACGTAATAAAAAGAAAGAACCAAGTTAGAGTTTTGTGTTTGCCAGCATCGTGCCTGAGGGTCACTCCCTCCTCGCAAACCCAAATCAAGCACACCCTAGAAAAAAAAACTCACCTCGGTGCAACTTGCCCTCGCCGTGGAGGTATTCCAGGCCCTTGAGCAGTTCCCTCGCGATAATCGCGATGTAATCCTCCTTGAAGGTGGCTGCTTTCATCTATTCGGGTGGCCAAATGTTGTCGAGGTTTTTTAGCTCAGCCAGCCGCCTCACCATGCTCGTTTTTGCTGCTCTGTTACGGTCACTATCCTTACCAAATCAGAACAGGATCCTCCTGAACAGTACTCCATGATGATCCAAAGATGCGCTCCCTTCAAGAATGAAGCAAAGTATCTAGCGTAGACATCAAGAAACCAAAACGACGGACATTTGACCATTGTGAGCGCTCAATTGGCCTCAAATACCTGCTGTGCACCAAATGCATCGCACTAATCATTCCGATCCTTTTACCTGGTCACATAGGGTGAGTCCAGTTGCGACAGGATGTTGATCTCCTGCTGGATATCATCGATCTCGTCCTCTGCATTCTCAAGGTCAATGATTTTAATAGCCACCGGCTTTTTCGTCCTGCGGTCAATTCTAAATGTAGACAAAGTATGCGGAACAACAACAACAAAAAAATAGGGGAAAGGGGGGAGGGGATGAACATGGAGAATGACATACATGTAAAGCCCCATGAAGAAGCAAAGCCGAGTAGGTGGAACGTTAGAATATTGTGACCCCAAAAGTCCTTTGCTTTACATCTATCGACCCAATTATTCACCCGCCTTGTAGCTCGATTTTTTTTTTTTTTTTTTTTTTTTGCTGAAAACAATGTGAGTACTAAGCAGCGGAGTCGGGGGGTGAGCATGGTCAAGGCAAGATGACGAAAAAAAAAAAAAATAAAAAACAAGAAAAACGAAGCAGGGGAAAGAGAAGCAACACCAGCTGATCATGCTCTGTTTTGTTTGCCGTCGCAACAGCATTGCAAAGCGAGGAGTAAAGGCGGCAATGGTGTCATTCACAGGAGTGTGTACGCGTAACTCCCCCCATCCGTCGTTCATGTTCCTTGCCCACTTACCCTTTGAAGACCTCTCCGAACGATCCTTTGCCTATTCAATTTTGAGCAAGGACATTCGTTAGCAGAATAAAAATCAGGGCAAGGGCACAAAACAACCGGGCCTGTTGTGCCGAAGGAGTACAAGTGTAACGACCAATGTCCTTACCGATGCGCTCGAGTTTGACGTAATACTCTTCTGGATCAAGCTGTGTGGAGACGCTCTGCAATGCCATAGCGTACAGGATAGCAAATGTGAGCATCCTCAAAAAGCCCGGTGCTCGACAGAGAGGTCGAACAGTGGTCCGATGGAAGCACTGCGACTTACCATGGTGTACACAGATTAGATAAGTGGAGTTCGAGGTACTGTGGTTTAAATGCGCGGACAATAGTCGGAAATGCTTGTTGTTTGATATGCTGTGTTGGTGGTGGTGGCAAGCGTGGTAGGGTGTCTCCAGTAGGTTGGTGGCAAGTGTAGGGACAAATGAAAATGAATGAGAGGGAATGAAGAATGAGAATGAAGAAATGAGAATGAAGAATGAAGAATGAAGAGTAAGAATGGTGAGAAAGACTCCTTTTAAAGAAAAAGAGAAAAGGGGTGTCTGCGTCTCTGCATGGTTTCCGGCCGAACTCTATCAGCTATGCCTGGGAGTGTATGCATGTGGGTGTGTGGGTGATGGGCTCGCATCTGGAAAAAGGACGCGCGATCTCCATCGTATGCGCTTAGCCCACGTCATGCCACCCCCTCGCCCCTGCCCGGAGATCGAGTTCTCGCCCTGGCAACCCACAGACTCGGTCCCGCTACGCGTCACTGGGAATCCCTGCTCCACTCGGACCAAATGCCATGCATGCATTGGCCAATCAAATAAAATGCGAGAGCCATGCTGACTATTCCCCCCCCTCCCCCCTTCCCCCTCGGCGCGCGTCCACCTCGTGGAACCAAACGACGCGACCACATGGCCATTCGCATAAAACGGACACACTCTGCATGACGCGCCATACCACCTTGCGCCCACCAAAAAATAAAAGCGTGCAGCGTAGGATACAAAGGCGTGCAGCGTAGGATACAAAGGCGTGCAGCGTAGGATATAAAGGCGTGCAGGCGGTTTAGGGCAGAAGAATAACATGCGGATGATGAACAGTGAGTAACGAGAGGGGGAAAGAAGCAGTTTATTACATCTGGAGTCCAAGTTCGCTCAATAGAAAAAGGACACCCATATTACTATAAAACCTGCCTAGCCTCAACATCATCTCTTCTTTGAGCATCGAAAGGTCAGGAGTGCGGATTTCTGCAATGGTCGCCAAAAAATCTGGTCCCGTACTATACATACATACATTCATACATACAAAAATTACATGTCCAATTTTCGTCTCCAAGATTATGGCAACGTCCTGCGTGCCTTGGTTTTTCTTAGTGACTAAAGAGGCTGAAGAACAAGTAAATGATGCTCCCAAAGAACCTGAACAGCGATAACCCAAACACGCTCCACATGATGGCGGCGAGATATGCATTCGATCCGTCCTGTAAATCCAAAGGGGAAGAGAATAAAATGATATACGATCCGATATGTGAGTTCATGTCCACGGTGCATTGCACTGCACGACTCGATAGACAAAGAAATGGACTTACGTTCATGGTGAGCTTTTTCTCAATGGGCGCAGAGTTGATGAGAGCAACGAGGAGACCGTTAGAGCCAATCCAGGCCATAACAAGCCGGGTTCGAAAGCCACGATAGTAGTCGTCCTGCTTGGTCGCCGCGCTGCGGTGTTGGTGGACCTCTGGGACTTTATGGGACAATTCAGAAATGGCTTCATCGTAAGCCTCGTTGCTAGAAGGGAAAGAAAGACGGGGGGTTTTTTTTTTGGTTGGAAAGAGGATAACAAAGATTGCTTCGGCTTTTGTTGATACATGGGCAGACAGCTGTAGACTTACATATCTGCGGAAGAAACGGGGATCTCGACTTCAACGACTTGTCCTTCGCCCTTCTTGGCCTCTCCCAGATCCGAATGGGTCGTATTGTCGCCCTTTGTTCCCCAACTATAGATCATTCAAGCAAAGCAAAGATCCCAGAATCTAGTGTCAGACATAACCAACGCTCGCGTACTGTCAAATGAATCGAGAAGATCGTACTTGCGGCCTTTACCTGACATCGTGAGTATTGCAGAACGCGTAAACGTTCAGGATATTGACGTAGCTGGGCATCATGAACATATACTGCACAAAACTGGTAATCATATGCCAGGGATCCATATAGAGCACCGACATGATGATATAGAGCCCGTAGGTCGACACAAGCGACAAGATTATATCCCTGAAGGCCGTATTCTGAATGATCGTCAGGAACACCTGGAAGGAGTCTTGCGTAAAATCGATCCTCGCAAACGCTGTCTTCAGCGAGTTGATAGTGATCAGCGAAGCCGCGAACAACATGTAGCCCATGATCATCCCGAACGCGATCATCGACATTGTGTACGTTCCTTTGGAGCCTTGCGGACGGTTGCTGTGAAGTAAAGAGATATAGTTTGTTAGATTAACGAAGCACGTTTTACAGCGCAATTTAAAAAGGAAACTGGCGCGTAAGACTTACCCCATGGAGCAGATAAATTGGGCACAGATGAGGAATATGTACAGGTACCGAACCACCTCATAGATCCTGTCGCCCCATCCATTTCCGAAAGGATCAGTCGCTGGATCCGCCAAGGCTTTCGTCAAGAAGTAGAACGTCAAATACATATTGGCCTAGAGCGCGATAAAATGCACTTAGATCAGCAAGAGACCCAGCCAGTGCATTGCACAATAATAATCGCCTCGGCCCATTGATGATGCTTACCAGTGCAAACCAAGAAAAGAGGATACTGATAAAGTTGTAAAAGAACTCAACATGGAGCCACAGCTTCCTGAGTGTACCGTGGTCCGACCTCCAGATATTCCCAGAATTCCTCAACGCATAAATCGCAGCAAAGAACGACCCGTTCAGCCAGCGTCGTCTCTGGGAGATAAACTCCGGCACCGAATCCGGCACATCCGTCTCACCCGTTGCCGATCGCACGTATTTGAGCGTCCACTGTCCTCCACGCTTCGCGACCAGCTCAAAACACAAGATGCGGTCCTCCGCCAGGTACATGTTGGCAGAAAAGATGTTGTCCATGTCTCCAGATTGATTCTCGCCTTTAAAATACGAAGCCAGTGGACCGTTTCCTTTCGCGTCGTTCAGCAGCGCCTTATACCGATAGGCTGAGAAGGCACCCGGAAGCACCGAGATGTACCCGAAGACAGACTCCATGGGCTTGTCCAGGATATTCGACATCTTGTACTCAAAGTTCTGCGCTGCGACCAGCGGATTGAACAGGTTGACACAGCCGCGTCCCTTCATCGCACAAATCTCTCCGCATGCTCCTGCCACGTTCTTGTTGACATCAAAAGCCTTCCACAAATGATAGATCGACGTGTTTCCTGGCCGAGTTCCCACGTCCAGTAGCACACAGACGTTCGGGTTGAGGATGGGTCCGAACGCGTTGAAGAACCAACGATGAGAATTCAGTTTCTTTTTGTTTTTTTCCTTCAAGCAGAACAAGATCTGTACCGGCGGGATCTTGCGGTCTGCGGATTTGACTTTGAGATCCGGATCAATCGAGATCTGCGCCGTGTACTCGTACAGATGCGCGGCAACCTCCTTTCCTCCCACAGAATTCTTGGCAATTCCTTCCTGGTAGACGCCCATCATAGCAAGCACGCTGAGCACACGGCGACTGCATTTGTAGCGACCATCGGCGACGATGCAGACGACGACCTTTTTCCAGCCATCGGGACCCCACATCTTGGAACGGTCGCGCGCGCACAGATGGGAGATGTTCTTCATGACGCCATGCATGGTTCGACAGAATAGAATTTCATCCTCCTGAGAATATTGGGTGTGGGTTGAGAGCGGAAGAAATGCAGGAGGTGGTGAAATAAATAAAGGCGCCGCGTGTGAAAACAATTCGACACAGACCCCCCATTGGCCATGACCGGATGATACTATGACATGCCCTCATGAAAGCACGCAAAAACAAACACAACAAAGCATAACTCACATTATACATGGTCATGACGATAAACAGCTCTGTCTCTCGGTTCAGCATCTTGGGACGAAGGGTATAATTCTGCCTCGAAAATTCATTTGGATCGCAAGTAACGGCGGTGTAGCGCATGGTCGTGAACTCGTCCCCGTTCTTCCTGGGCAATACGTCCAACAACTTTGTCGGTACCGGGCAATCGAGCACTAGGTTTCCCTCCGTGAGCGTGACTTTCTTTGTCGTCTTATACCGTCGCGTCTGCCGCGGTGGTGCGGGGCCGAAATGCAGTGTTGGGCTGCTGTTCGATGGCTGCATATAATATGGAGCTGGCGGTGTTGGCAGGGGTAGATGAGAGCCATATCCGTTTGCGAACGGGTAGTGCGGGTCTGTGATTTGAGACATGGGCGGGGCAGGCGCTGGCATGGGCATTGGTATCGAGAAGGACACATTCTGGACGCCTGCGGGGGATGTCTGCTGGTAGAGTTGCGCCTGCGATCGTTGACGGATAATCTGGGCCTCATCTGCAGGGCTGGGCAATGGTCGTAGGCTCAGATTGGAAGGAGCTGTCGGCATGGCTCCATTGGGTACGCTGGAGGCCATAGGCGGTCCCGCGATATACGGCGGGCCTCCTCCACCGGGGCGAGGCACTGCGGCGCTGGAGTGAATAGGTAGCATCTGCAAGGAGCCGTCGCTTCCTGCGCTCTGCCCGCTCCGAGTGGTGGAGCTGCTGGTATTGGGGATGAGAGGGTTGCGAAGGGGGTTGGACGAGTTGTTGCTGTTGTTGGAGGGATGGAGGAAGTTGTTGTTAGAATGGGAGGGCGCTGTAGCGTACCCGGTGGGCATGCCACGGTTTGGGGCGGCACCTGGAAGGGTGTTTCCACCAGGCGCTCGAGTGTTGGCATTACTCTTCATTTGACGGTGATATGTGAAATAGACTATACAGTGCACGGCTTGATGTGCCTTGATGTGGGAAATATGGGTGTTATCAAAATTAGATGCTTATGGCAGGCGGAGATTGTTCGGGAGTGGATTAAAAGGGCGTGTTTTTAAGGAGAAGACAAAGGAGGGAAGGGCAGTCTAGGGCGGTTGTTCAGCAAGGGACGGAGACATGTGAGAGGGGGATGGTCATGAATGAAGGATCGTCAAAGGCCAGCACCGGATAGGACGGGGGCTCGTAGCAGTGTGGACACACGGACAGCCGGTGTGCGAATGGCGTATGTGTATGTGTGTGCTTTTGACTTTTAGGCGGGCTGTTGGCGGTATAAAGGGGACAGACAGACAGACAGACAGACAGACAGACAGACAGGCAGAAAAGGGCCCTGGTTCTCTGTTGCTGTGCGGGTGGAATGAGAGGAGGGATGGGAAGGGCGAGAGGGGGAATGGGAGGAATGAGAGGAGTGAGATCGAAGAGTCCTTCCTGGAGGGCGTTCAGTATTAAGCAATCGGTCCTTACTGCAGACAAGGTTTGGGCGGGGTAATTCAGGTGTCAGGTCCACGCTTTGCCATCTTCTGCAGGGGTTAGAAGTTACCACTGTTACAAAACGCATTTGCGCGTGCATGCATTGTACTTCCTCCATGCCACCATCAATCTCGCCGCCGCCCCTTGCGCACACGGCTGTGGTGTCTGTCTCTCCAGATATAGCAGGCAAGCGGGCGGCGGCGGCCAGAGAGCACTCTTGGCGCGAACCAGAATCGTCACTCCACTCGAAACAGCCCTCTCCCCGTCCGTCCATCCGCCTGAGCACGGGCGTTTCCAGATCGAAACTGAAATCCAATAAATCCAATAGAAACAAAATAATTCGACCCTGGGGCCCTTCTTCCAATCAGAATCAATGGTTCATAAATTAACGCTTATTTTTTTTTCTGACGCGCTAGACCCTTGTCCTGCTCATTCGTTTATCGCAATCTTGCAATAAACTAAGCTTTGAGAAAATGGACAGGACTTTGTCTTCAAAGTTAACGATAAGAGATAAGGTCTCGCTGCAATGCTTTGCGAGGTCACTGACGATACCGCCCTTGCAGCCTATCAGTCTTTTCACAGGCGACATCGCTCCCATCGCACTCTTTTTTTCTCCCCGAGCCAACAGAGTCCGGGTCTGTGCACAATGCACGGTGAGTCACCTGTCAGGACCAGAAACCCGCAGTCCAAGCTCAGTCCGTTTGTGAATATATATCGCCCTATTCAACTAATACGATATCTTTGATATCTTTGTAGTTCAGCGGAAGCGAAATGTTTGCGCCTGATGATACGTACAATGCCCGAGACCATGCATCACCCTCTCGATTCATTTCTTTTGCTACTAGGTTTCTCTGTCAAACCCAGTTAGCCAGTACTCAGCGTCGAATATCAATAGGATGTTCATGATGCACATATTTACTGCCGCGTAGACAGACTACTGAACAAAGCGAACCCTATTACAAAACGTGACTTTAAGGTACAGATCGCCCTCCAAAAGAAGTAGAACGCACTGGTCTACACTGTGCGATGATCTCCTTGGGAGCCTAAAGGCGAAGGTGTCAGGTACGATATGCTAGTGGAGTCGAACGCCTTTTTTTTTTTTTTTACAAAAGAACCATCTCTGTAAATGAAACGATGTTTCTTTTACAGAGAGCTGACAGTGACGTGTTCAAGGACTATAAATGTCAGATCCATATCGTTATCTTTATCTCTTCACTCCTCCTCCCCCACCCTCCACTTCTTCACTTCCCCAACAACAACCCGCTCACTCACTCAACCATGGCCATTACCAAAGTTCACGCCAGACAGATCTTCGACTCGCGCGGCAACCCCACCGTCGAGGTCGAGGTCACCACCGAGCACGGTAAACTAACACGATGCATTACTGCATTGCCACCGCCCTTCGTTCCATACATACCTTCCTTCCACTTGACTTCCTTGCGCATTATATGTCAAAGGGACGACAAATCCCCCCTGCACCGATCAGTCTCTTTTTGATATCGTTGCGCTTCGCCTCCCTCGCGTTTTTTCTTTCTTGGTTATGTAACGCGTAGATCAAACTCGCGCGTTTCGATCCGCGATCCCGCTCTAAACAATATTATTTTTCTTGCTCATTCTGCATAGGTGTCTTCCGCGCTGATGTCCCCTCGGGTGCCTCCACCGGTATCCATGAGGCCCTCGAGCTCCGTGATGGCGACAAGAACGCCTACGTTGGCAAGGGTAAGCGCCCCTTTTTCCCCAACAAACATGATTGTTTTTGAATGCTGAAGAACATCCACGAAAAGAAATGCAAGTAAATGGATTGGACGCGATCACAGGGACGGGAACTGAAGCTGGAGAAAAGGAGAAGAGAGAGATGACACGACAATGATAACATGAACCATAATGCAGTACCGATGGGAAGGGAAGGATGAAGGATACCCAAGCACTTGTTCCCGAGTTTTTTTTTTTTTCTTTTACTCTTACTTTTACTTTTACTTTAATCGCGTCATGAACATGGCGGAAAGCGGGGGCGGAGGAGACTTCATGTGCTCTTTAAACCATGGGATGTCCTTTTTTGGATGCACCATGGATCGGGGCCATCGGAAGAAATAGGTGGCGACAGCTTAAAAGAGTCCATCGCAGGCCAGACGACGGACTATGAAGACAGGATTCGGGCGTGCTTCTGTTTCCCACGCCGACTCTATCGAAACCAAACTAACCCGTCTTATACTCTGTAACCAATCTAACTAAAAAAAAAGGTGTCCTCAAGGCCGTCGAGAACGTCAACAAGCACCTCGGCCCCGAGCTGGTCAGCGCCAACATCGACGTCCAGAACCAGACCGCCGTTGATGAGTTCTTGATCAAGCTGGACGGAACCCCCAACAAGTCCAAGTACGGTGCCAACGCCATCCTCGGTGTCTCCATGGCCGTCCTCAAGGCCGGTGCCGCCGCCAAGGGCGTCCCCCTCTACCGCCACATTGCTGACCTCTCCGGTCACGGCGACAAGAAGTTCGTCATGCCTGTCCCCGCCTTCAACGTCATCAACGGCGGCTCCCATGCCGGCAACAAGCTCGCTATGCAAGAGTTCATGATCCTCCCCACCGGCGCCTCCTCCTTCGCAGATGCCATGAAGATTGGCTCCGAGGTCTACCACACCCTCAAGGCCGTCATCAAGAAGAAGTACGGTCAGGACGCCACCAACGTCGGTGACGAGGGTGGTTTCGCCCCCAACATCCAGGATAACGCCGAGGGTCTCGAGCTCCTCAAGGAGGCCATTGCCAAGGCCGGCTACACCGACAAGGTCGAGATTGGCATGGACGTCGCCGCCTCGGAGTTCTACAAGGATGGAAAGTACGATCTTGACTTTAAGAACTCCGAGTCTGACGCCTCCAAGTTCTTGACCGGCGAGGAGCTCGCTGCTTTGTACAAGGAGTTCACGGCCAAGTACCCTATTGTTTCGATCGAGGATCCCTTTGACCAGGACGATTGGTCTGCTTGGTCCCACGTTACCGGATCGACCGACATCCAGATCGTCGGCGATGATTTGACTGTCACCAACCCTCTTCGCATCGAGACCGCTATCGAGAAGAAGGCCTGCAATGCTCTCTTGCTTAAGGTCAACCAGATCGGTACCATCACCGAGTCCATTAAGGTAATAATAATAACTCTTAATCGCAACACGCCACTTCAGCGGCATGATCGCTGCATCTCAGCGAATGTAACATTCAACAACCCTGGACCGGGCTCATCCTCTTTAGGCAAAAGGAAGCCTCCTATGACACTTTGTTCTCTCCCTAACCTGTGGAAACCTGTGGAAACCCCCCACCAAAGCGCGCCTTCATATGATAGTTCATACCTCAAACCTCATTCAATATGCAGCTGATACCTATGTGTGCTCCCCGCTGCTCTGCTCATTCACTTTACTAATCTATACTTCTATGCTGTCTTTTGACTTCATTAGGCTGCTGTCCTCTCTCAGCAGTCCGGATGGGGCGTCATGGTCTCTCACCGCTCCGGTGAGACCGAGGACCACACTATTGCCGATATTGTTGTCGGTCTCCGCACCGGTCAGATTAAGACCGGCGCTCCTTGCCGCTCCGAGCGCTTGGCCAAGTACAACCAGCTGCTCCGCATTGAGGAGGAGCTCAAGGGCGACTCTATCTATGCTGGAAAGAACTTCCGCAAGGCCCATCTCTTGTAAATATCTCCCCGCACACAAACATATATACTCACATACAAAAAGTAATACAATCATTGCATAGCAATAAAGAAGTCGGCTCCCATGCTGATTTGTTCTGAACTCCATCCACTGCATTGGGCCATTGTCTTTCTGTTTTTTGTGAATTGGATGGTTTTTCATTCGGATTGGGATTCGGGACGAAAATGCTAAACTAGACTATGACTATGACCATGACCATTCTTGTTTGCTGTTTGTTTTTGTTTGTTTGTTCTGTTTCTTCATTGAACGGATACAAGTCGAAAAGAGAAACAGCTCAAGATGGAAATACAAAAGATGCAAGGGGCAAACAAAAAGAATAGGGAAAACGAAAAAAAAAGGTTTGTTTGTACGAGAAGAAAGTGGGCTGTTGTGGTCTGAACCTGTTGATCTGGCTGTGTGGCAAAGGTTTCTGACAAATGCCGGCAGTCAATGGTATTTTTTTTTTTTGCTATTCGCAAATGGACTGTATGCCATTTCTTTGCTGCTGCTGCTGTTTTGTTGTTGCTGCTGCTACATGATCCTGCCACTGATGGTTGATGGTAACGTTATTGCTCCTGTATTTATGAATGAACACCTCGCCCTTTTTTCCTTCCACGCTGCCTTGGTTGTGTTTCCATTTTTATAGAATGCTGCATTTTGACTTCTTCTTGGCGGCCTTGGCGGGTGCGCCACCATCGCGGGCTTGACGAATCATGCGGACGACATTGTAAAACGAACGCTCGACATTGACGCAGGTCTTGGCTGATGTTTCTGTGAACTCGCAGCGCAGCTGCTTGGCCATCAATGCGCCTTCATCTCTCGAAACCTCACGATCCGTCAACTTGTCACACTTGTTGCCGACTAACATCAGCGGTACGTTCTCCGAGTCCTTGACACGTGTGATCTGATCCCGGAATCGCTTTATCCTCTCGAACGTTGAACGCGCTGCAATAGAATACACCAGCAAGAACCCCTCTCCGTCGCTATAAAAATCATATTATGTACAAGAAAGGGTAGTTAAAAATGAGTAACGGTTACAAATCACAAGGCACAAGGCACAAGGCACAAAGCACTGCACATAACGTAATTGAGTGAGGTACCAATGGCGAATCCAATACATACCGAATCCATTGGTCACGTAGCGCCGTGTACTCCTCCTGACCGGCTGTATCGAGGACTTCAAGGACGCAGGACTGATCATCGATTACGACTTGTTTTCTGTAAGAGTCCTCAATGGTGGGATCATATGTCTAGATATGTAGGAACATATGGAGTTAATACAGATGTTCACTAGAAAAAAAAAGTTGGCCAGTTGAAGCAAAGCGCATTCATTAGACCCATGCTGTGCATGCATTTCGGCTGCCCTTACCTCTGGAATAGCCAACAGACGTTCACGAGACGAAGCAAGGATACAAAAGTAATCAAATAAAAAGTGTAAAGGTTAGAAGTCGACAGCAATAGAGAAGCATGCAGGTGCAGGTGCAGGAGGAGTGAGATCTTGCTGTCTGTCACATTCTCAGGCATGTCTGCCTTGGAGTGACAAATAGGCCGAGGGTACGGCACAGGACGAGAGCAGCCAATGGACTGTGTGCAAGAGCGTTCCCGTCCTGCGTCTGAGAATCAAAAAACAGAATCATGCCCTGAGAGCACTTTGCTCAGACCCAGAACAGGTGAGAGTGAAGACAAACAAGGTAGCTCAAGCACATACCAACAAAATGATTTAAACACAACTATTTGAGCACAAGATGGGCCCCGATAAAATGAAATGAAATAAAAGAGAAAAGAAAAGAAAAGGTCAGTTTCATGGGTCAATGTTCAAATGGGTTCATATGTTCTTGCATAGCAATAAGTTGAAGTATTAAACATTAATGTGCACTAATGCAGTAGCATATGGTAGTATGCATTCATTGTGTTTGAATGGGGGTAGGCTAGGCGAAGCATGAAGACGCCATAATGTTTTCTGGCTATACAGCCAAAACGGCCTGAGCCCGAAACCATCGGCCATTGGCCTTGTTTCCATCCGAGGTACAACCTTGCTGTATACGGGAGAACAATTGGGGACCCAGCCTCCGCATTTCACCCTTCGATACCAGGACCGATACTGGGTCAGTGGAGTGGGGAAGCGGCAAATGTGAAGTAGCCATATGTTCACATCCAGTGTGGGAACGCTGTTATTGGAAAGAAGGGCGCGGACCCATACCATTTTCTGTCGGCAGGATAGGTACAATGGCAAGCACGCATATTCTTTGAACTGGCATGTCTGTGTATCATGTA